>NC_060976.1:1450000-1482500 GCF_910589235.1 Vespa crabro
TTGTAAGATGTTTGCATTATAAAAGAAATCATAATCACGTCCGTGTTAATTTATCATTGTTATCGTTAAACATTTGAGGACAAAGATCAGTAACGTTTACACGATTATTTTTTTTAAATGTAATTAAATTTTGCCTTTATAAACAAAATCTTGTTCTCTCGTGAAATTCGTTAATATTTTTTTTTTTTACGCACATACACATACACACACACACACACACGCGCGCGCACACACACACACACATATATATATATACGTAATTAAATAAATAATTAAGTACTAGTTAATTAACTTGAAATAAAGTATTAATTACTCGATCTAATTTCTTTGTTTTGTACGCACAGTCCTGGATCTTTTTTTTTTTTTTTTTTTTTTTTTTTAATTCTTTTATCTTTATTATTTACCTTCCCCCTCTCACTACTTTTTTTTCTACAACATAAATCGATAATAATAACATAGCATCGAAGAGTTTATTAAAAATTTTTTTCGTTCGTAGGTTATTTAGTTTTTCTTTCGTATTCATTTATACTTCGACATTAACGTTGTTAACGTTAATACGATTTATATCAACGTTTTTCGATCATTATCAATTATCGTTAAATTTTTAAAGGATCGATCGTCGAACGATTAATTACTATTAAGATCTAAAATGATTCAATGATTAAGTGTAAAATAATTCAATATATCTAAAAAGATTTTTTTTGTCGAATAATTTGCGATTCGATATCACGATCGATATAACGATGAATTAAATAAATAATAATTGATATAACGATAAATAAAATAAAAGAATAAATAATAAATTAAATAAATAATTCGGTTTATATAGGAAAATAGAAAAAAAAAACTCGTATTGAAAAATTCAATATTACCAATATTACAAAGATATTTATTAAAGGGGATAAGGGATGAGAGAGGTAGTATTGAGAGAGAGAAAGAGAGAGAGAAAAATGATTTGATCAACACTGATAATAGATAACTCTTTGTCGATCATCAATTAAATCGATATATTAGAATACACGAAATAAATTTAATATCTCAATTTATTTCTATTTATTTCCTTTTTTAATTTATTTAAATTCATTTAAAATTAAATTAAATTATTTATCAATAAAATTAATCATTCATCCATTCAATTTGATTATTCATACGATCAATTATATATTTATTTTATTTACTTACAATCTCTCATTTAAAAGATTAGTTAAATTTTATTAAATTTAAATATTTAAGTGTCATTAAAAAATTATAATAAATAATTAATATCTCTTTATTCCAACAAATTAAGAACTTTGAAATGATTTCATCTTTGTTTGTTTGTTTGTTCTTTTTTTCTTTTCTTTTTTTCTTTTTCTTTTCTTCTTTTCTTTTTTTTTTTTTTTTTCTTTATAACACATGTCAAAGAATTTTCGTAGGCCAAAGTTGGTCAATTTTCAAGGACCAAATATGCCTCGAAGAAATAATTTCTCTGATGTAGTGAGAGGCAAGCACGTTCGTGTTCACCTTAGTAGTTCGTTGTGGAATCGTTGCTGTTGGTCAGGTACAGAGAAACCGGTCAGATGACTACAAGTACTAACACCGTTCGCGAGTAGTTGCCGTAGTGTATTCTATATATTTAAAAATTGCAACACACCAAGATCTCAACTGTATTTTATCCTCGTCTAATGTAATTTGACTCTCATTTAATTTCAAGAAATAAGTAAAATTTCACGATTTCTTTTTCTCTTTTATATTATGTCATTTTATTTTTCTTCTTTTTTTTCTCTCTTTATTTTTCTTTTTTTTTCTTCTTTTTTTCTTTTTTTTTCCTTTTTTTTTTTGTCCCTGAATTTTGGTCATCTATAATTTAAATATGTCGACGTTAGTTGTATTATGTTATATAACGAAGGATACTTTTATAATTTTGTACTCGTATAATTTCGTATTAATATTATAATATGTTCAATGTCGCATAACAGATACATGTGTTAGCAGATAATATATTCCATTCTAATGTTTCTTCAGTTACCTAATGATTTTTAATTCATATTTTTTTTGCCTTTATTTTCCTGTTTCTTACTTCTTTTTTTTTCTTTTCATTTTTTGCCGTTCTATAAATCATCAATAATGTCAAATAGAAAATAATCTTTTACACGGACACATATTGAAAATGATTTGTTACTCTATTCTCTTTTTACATTTTTTTCGACGATTATTTTCTGATAAAAAAAAAAAAAAAAAAAAAAAAAAAAAGGGAAAAGAAAAAAAAAAGAAAAAGATCTTTGTTTTCTTATTTTCTCTTTTTTCCTTTTCGCAAATTGAACAGATATTGAAAAAAAAATTTTCACATCATTGAGTTAAAATGATTTCGAATATAAAATGTATCTTATGATTTTCGAAAATAATACTCCCGAAGCCTTAGTTATAACTAATTATAGCTAAGCCAATTATATCGAAGCCCTAACGATGATTTTGGATAGGAGTGTTGGTTTATATCGAACGATTCCAATCTCTGTTTATAAATAATAAATCGACGTGAAAAAGAAAGAAAGAAAAAAAAAAAATAAAGCTATTGAAAAAAAAAAAAAACGATAAAATAAGAAATTACTTCTGGAAAAGAAATTTTCTGTTGAATATAATCAGTCTGAAAGAATGAAAATCTTTTCGATGTACTTTTTTTTTTAATTAAATCTAAATATGCCACGTTGTGTCTTAATTCTAATTAATAAAAATAAAAATAAAACTAAAAAGAAACAAAGAAAAAAATTATATATATATATATATGTATATGTATACAATCGTTGTAATATGTGTACATCGTTGGTAATTAATAGATATTCGATTATAGTCTATGAGAATAATCATAAATTCTTTTGAAGCATCCTGTATATGCAAATGATCCTTCCTCTTTCTCTCTTTGTCTCTCTCTCTCTCTCTCTCTCTCTCTCTCTCTCTCTCTCTTTCTCTTATTTTGTTTCATAAGAAAGAAATTAAAAATAAATGTGAAGGATAACCAGTTCCGAATGGTTTTAAAATTATAACAGATATTCTTTGCTTAAGATCCTTGATCAAACCTATATATATATATATATATTATATATATATATATATATATATATATATATATATATATATATATATATAATCGATAAATATAATCTGACATAAAAAAGAAGAAAAAAAATAAAATTGAAAAACCAAACATATATTTCTGTCGTCTTTTTTTTTTTTAAACATCAATCAATTCACTTATTTGTTTTATTTCTTAACAGAATCGTTAATTTGTTATCGAAAAAAAAAAAAAAAAAAAAAAAAAAAGAAAAAAACAGACATATTCATATTTATTTATGTATATATATATATAAGAAGAATCAAAAAACAAGTCTCTCTTATATTTACTCGTTCGAAAAAAAAAATGAAAGAAAAAGCGATCAATCATATTAATTTTGTCAAAGAAAATACATAGATACGTATATACGTGACATATTATATGATCACTTATGTTTCTTTATAATTCTACATATAGATAAATATTTAAATGTCAATCATTTATAAAGCAATTAATTTTAATACATATTAAATAATATAAAAAGTAGATATTTTAAAGATGAAAACAGAGCGTAACCATGAAAATCGTTGGAGATCTTGTAAAAGTGGGTTAATCATTCTGTAAAAAAGAAAAAGAAACGTTTGTAATTGCGAGACTCTTACCATTTAGATGTCACGGTCATTTCTTTGTTGTATATTTACTCAACCAACCACTTTCTACCGATCCCTTTCCAATCACGATTTAACCTACCTCCATCTTATCCGAATAACATTATATATATATATATATATATATATATATATATATATATATATATATATGTTTGTTTATTTCATTTGATTTTTCTTTATTTTTTCTTTGGGGAATAATTGTGATTTGAATATAATATCATATCGAGTATGTTAATATTGTATTATGATTAAATGTAAAGAAAAAAAAAAAAAGAATATAGTAAGAACAAAGAAGACAAACAAATTTTTTGTGATAATAAAAACTTCATTCTTCGTATTAATTCGTTTTTTTTATTCTTTTTTTTGTTCTTTTTTTTATTTTTCTATTTTTTTTTTTTTTTTTTTTTGTAGACAGTGAAAGCCTTCCTCCCGGCTATGATGGAAATTAATAAAGGTCATATAGTCAGTATAGCTAGTATGGCCGGATACGTTGGGATTCCAAAATTAGTTGATTATTGTACATCAAAACATGCAGCGGTTGGTTTCGATGAAGCATTACGAATAGAACTGGAGGTACGTATTTCTTATTTTTCTTTTTTTTTTATATATTTTATATCTGATATTTTATATTTTGTTATATTTGTACGATTTTAGAAAAGGAAAAAAAGAATACAGATTCTCGTTATCTTTTAAATGATGTATATATATGTGCATCTAAATTTTGATTTTTATTTAAACCTTATTTTTAATTTTTAAATCTTATAATTAATCATTAACTATTTTTTCTTATAATCAAATTTTTAATTCGAACAATTTAACTTTTTTTTTCTCATTTTTTTTATTATTATTATTATTTTATTTTTTTTTTTTTTCACTATTTACACATTGTACATCTGCCATTATACATCGATTTTTATTTAAAACACTGTCCTTAATTGTTATCCTTACAAATTAATCATTAATTTTTATTCTTATAATTAAATTTTTAATTTGAAGAATTTACTTTTTATTCTCGTAATTTTTTTTTTTTTTTTAATTATTTATTTTTTTATTTAATTATTTGTATATGTATATATACAAGTAAATAAATTAATAAATAAATTAAATAATTAAATTTTTTAAATTTAATTTTTATTCTTATAATTAATTTCTAATTTATTTCTCATTCAATTTTTATTCATATAATTAATGTATATATATATATATATATATATATATATATATATATATATATATTAATTATATGAATATATATATATATTTATATTTTTTTTCTGTCCTTTTTTTTTCTAGTACGAGGGATATAATATCAACACCACTGTCGTATGCCCCTATTTCCTTCGTAGTACAGGCATGTTTGGCAACGGATATACCGGGTATGAATTATTTTTGACGATTTTAACACATCAACTTAGAGAAAAAAAATATAAATTTTGAATATATATATTTTAATAATTAATATTTTTTTTCAGATTTTTATCTAATCTAAGTCCGAATGAAGTAGCAGAAAAGACTATAACGTCATTGAGATGTAACGAAAAGTACATTATGATACCGGGATATTTTCAATTTGCTTTACCTTTGAAATGGTAATCCATTATTGATTTTTATTTCAACGTTATATTTAATTTTTATTCTTACAATTAATTTTTCAATATTTTCTTTTTTAATTCAATCTTTATTCTTACAATTTATTGCAAATTTTCTTTTTTACATTCAATTTTTATTCTTACAATTAATTTCAATTTTTTTTTTTTAATTTAATTATCGTCCTTACAATTGATTTCAAATGTTTTTTTGTTAATTTAATTTTTATTCTTACAATTTATTTCGAATTTTCTTTTTTAAATTCAATTTTTAGTCTTATAATTAAATTCAAACTTTTTTAAATTCAATTTTTATTCTTACATTTAATTTGAAATTGTTAAAAATTTAATTTTTGTTTTTGAAATTAATTTCTAATTTTTTTTTCTTTTCTTTTAATTTATTTTCCATATTATTTTTATTCATATAATTAATTTGTAATTTCCTAAACTTTAATTCCAATGATAAATTACTAACTTTCAAAATTTAATTTTTTATTCTTAACAATTGATTTGTAATATTCAATATTTGACTTTTATGCTTACAAATAATTAATTTTTAATCTTTAAAATTTACCTTCAGATTATAAAATTAATCTTTAATTTTCAAAGTTTCGATCCTTTTTCTTATTTTTCATTTTTTAATAATTAAGAAAAGAAAAAATAAAATTCGATTTCTATTCTCATAATTAATTTCTATAAAAGATATATCGTAATTAAATTTCAGGATATTCCCATGGACATGCATCAATAAGATACTACGTTGTATAGTCAAAGATATTTCACCTATGCACGAATCAACGGTAGAGACAAATGTGATCAACAATAGCAATAACAAAAATATAAATATAAAGGGTCAGGAGGACGGTGCGATACATCAAAAATTAACTAGGCATATTTCAAGTTCCGAAAGAAAACCATAGAAATTTGGAGTACGATTCTTTCCCTCTTTCTCTTTCTCTCTCTTTGTTTCTTTTTTTTTTCTTTTATGGAAATTGTTATAAATTGTTACGAAGACATTTGCGAAGAGGTATATAACGTAAAATAATATTTTCCTATGTACATGTAATTATTAATTAAATAATAATTACGAACAAACTAATATTTTTTTTTTTTTTTTTGTAATTAAGATGAATAACGAACGATCTAAGATATTTCTATAAAAGTGAACTTTTTTTTTGTGTTTAGCTATCAAAAGCATTACGCCATATCAATTCGATAACTTTTATTTTCTTCGAGTTATAAATATATATATATATATATATATATATATATATATATATATATATATATATGTATATTATTGATATATACAGGATCTAACAAAGTTAATGCGACAATGTAGAAATGAGAAATATGTAAAAATGAAAAAAATGAAAAAAAGAAGAATATGCTTGATTTCTCAATTATAAATCTTCGTTAAGTAGGATCTTAATAAATTCGATTATACTGAAATTCTAATTATGAATCGTGATCTATGATAATTTCATGCATTGACAAACGAATAAAAATCCGTAATACATGATTTTTTCATTTGAACGTAATCCGATTTATCTCAGGGATTTAATTTTATAAAAATAAATTGAAGTAAATTGAAAAATGAAAATCTTATGATTGAGAAAATCGAGTATTTTATTTAAAAAATTTCCGTCTCGTAATTAATTTACAATATATATACTTATACATGTATGTATACATATAAAACATTTTGTTGTGCATATGACACATATCAGGGACATAGATTTATATCATTATTATAGTAACGATAATTATATTTGGTTTGTATTTAAAGTTAACGTTTAATTTTGATGCGATACGATTAATAATAGTAATAATAATAATAAAGAAAATTAGTTAATAAGAGTAATTTTAATTACATTATATGATGAACTACATAAGAAAATATATTATTGTGAATCATAATTAATTCTTTTTAATGTTGTACAAAAAAAAAAAAATTATAATAATAATATGTTATAAATAATATTGTAATTAAATGAAATGAAATAAAATAAAATAAATAGAATAAAATAAAATAAAATAAAATAAAATAAAGAAGAAAAAAACAAAAAAATAAATAAATAAACGAATGAATAAATCAATAAATAAATAATCACGATCGATTATACGAATATAGAGAAAAAATATATACCTATATATTTTGTTTAAGTGAGATAACAGTACATATAAAAAAAATCTCGTAAATCGGGTTACGATGTGTAAACGCATATGTGTGTGTGTGTGTGTGTGAGTATATATATATATTAATTTTCACTTAGATTCCATTATTCTTTTATATTTTTAAAAAATCACTATTATACGTTTTTATTTTGAAATCAATTAAATTCTTCTACGGGATATGATACATAAGAATTTTGAGTGAAAATTTTTCTTAAATTATCACCGAATAATTAATTAAGAATCAAACGATACTTTATTATATACATATAATATTATTCATTAAATCTAACGAATTATTTCATTTAATGTATTAATTTGATATCAATCACTATAATAAATAGGGAAAAGATAATATTATTCGAAAAAAAAAAAGAAAGGAAAAAAAGAATAAATAATTTCTCTTTTTTGAAATATTCCTATTACTATTGCTGTAAGATCATCAGTTTATATGGGTCATAATTATAGAAAGTAAAAAAAGAAAACTACTTTCCTCTTTGTACACATATACACACATACATACACACACATACACACACACATATATATATATATATATGTATATATGTCTAATCCACGTGCGTTGGCGATACAATCATAGCGGACGTGGAACAGATGTAGAAACTAAAATAGGCCGGTACTGCGATTATGTCAATAAAAGTCGATAATACAATCGTCCTATCGTAGCTATGTATTATCATGTGGGTGTCTATGCTTCTACAAATGTATACGTACATATGCATAAATTATATTCATTCATATATATATACACACACACACACACACACATATATATATATATATATATATATATATATATATATATATATATATATATATGAATATAGGAATGTTTAACCCATTATAAACGTCATAAATAAGTATCATTGATCAATGTCATGTATGATTAATGAATTATTAATCAAAAGATATCATATATTGTACTAGCATACTTTTTTTGTATACAATACACTTTCTTTTCTTTTCTATTCTTTCCTTTTCTATTCTTTCCTTTTCTGTTCTTATCTATTTCTTTTCTCTCTCTCTCTCTCTCTCTCTCTCTCTCTCTCTCTCTCTCTCTCTCTGCTTAGAACACTGTCTCTTCGTTGTAAAATTTATTTCTCATTTTTTTTTCTAGTTTTAATCAACGAACGAAAGATAAGTAATTAACTGGTGGTATATATAAAAATTTATATTGAATTTTTTGATTTATTCATTTATTCCTTTTTTTTTCTTTTCTTCTTTTTGTTTCATTTTCTTTTTCTTTTTCTAATTTTTTTTTCTTTTCTTCTTTTTGTTTCATTTTCTTTTTCTTTTCCTATTTTTTTTTTGCTTTTTTTTTTTTTTTTTTTTTGAAGAGTACACGTACTACATAGAAACGTTAATAAAAGGCATTGCGTGGCTTTTGTTGTCTCTTTTTCTATCGTGACGAATGTCGCTTTGACGTTACACACACGTTACACGTTCGCACATATATACACACACACACAAACACGTGCGTTACTAACAAGTACTACAAACACATACATAGTAGCATGTATGCATCTCTAAAAAAAAAAAAAAAAAAAAAAAAAAGAAAGAAAAAAAAATAGTAATATATTATGCTTCCTCGACGATAACACACGATCATTACGCGTCGATAACTCGAGCTGTTAGCAATTACCGCGTTAGAAGATATTTTAATATAAATAAATAAATAAATAAATATATATATATATATATATATATATATATATAAATGCATATATAAAAAAACAAGGTTAAAGTGATATTTCCATCGTGTAATATATAACATCACTATAATAAGATATACTTATTACATAAATGATAAAAACGAATTGATTTAAATAGTTCATAATATTTAATTATTTAACTTGAAAAAAAAAAGAAGTGATGTGAGATCAAAAGATTGTTATTTGTCCTGTGTGTGTGTGAATGAATGTAAGTGTAACATGTTGGCGTTTAATGTGTGTGGGTGTGTTACGTACGTTTTTTAATTGGAATGATGAGACAATTGAATATACCAACAAACACGTGAACGTTAAGAATCAGAATTTACATTTTTTTCCACGTTACGTAATATCATCATCATTATCATCATCGCTATCGTTGTCGTCATCAGTATCGTCATCATAATCATTATCGATGATTATGATGACTCGTCATGATCATTCGTCGATGTTTATTGTCCTTGAAAAATAGAACACGACAAACGTTCCCAACTAACAATTAAATTATGATCATATAAAATTCTTTACGTTCGATAATAATTCATAGCGATATTTTAAAAATCGATTAGTATAAAAAGAAAAGAAAAACAAAAAAAAAAGAAAAATAAGAAAGGAAAGAAAAATTCATATAATCCGACTGAAAGATACATATATATATATATTATTATTATTATTATTATTATTATTATTATTATTTGTCAAAACTAATAAAAAAAAAAAAAGGACAAATGAATAAATAAATTAATATTTTCATATACATTTGAAACTTACGTAAATGTCTATGTATATCTCAAGTATTAGATTCGCATGAGATTTTGAGATAAGTGATAGGAAAAAAAAGAGAAACAAAAAAAAAAAAAAAAAGAAAGAAAGAAAGAAAGAAAGAGAAAAAAATTACATACATACATATACGGATATCTAGATCGTTCATCGATATTTAGAAAAAAATTTTCAATTCGAAAATATTCATTGCAATTTTTAAATAAACTTATTACCGTGTATTCCTATGGTTTCGTTTCAATATTGATGGTGTTCCTGATATATGGGTATTTTTTTCTCTTTCTCTCTCTTTCTTTCCTTCTCCCCCCCCCCTCTCTCTCTCTCCTTTTTGCCAAATCGCAACGATTCACGAGAATAAGATATTATCGTTATCGTATCATATAATATAGATAACGTACCGAGAACGCCGTTGCAGCGTCTACACAGTCATTAATTTCTCGCATTACCGTTTCTGATTTCTTATTGTTCGTCGTGTGTGTATATGTGTGTGTGTGTATGTGTGTATATGTCGTTGGTGTATATGTATACCTTTATGATGGTGGTATATTACCACGTGTAAACTTATGTGATAAAAAGAACGTCAATTTATTTTTTCGCGCGTATGACGTCAACGATTAACGACAACGAAGAACGAACAACGCGATTTATGATTTGAACGATAAGAAAGAGAAGAAAAAAAAAAGAAAGGAAAAGAAAAGAAAAAAAAAAGGAATAGAAGAAACAGACATCATAGATATATCGATATATCACATAGGACGCACAAATATAAAGACAAATACTATAGTTAACAAGGTGCGCAAGTATATCACGTATTTATACCTTAAATTAGTTCTATTAGAAGCGATCATCTCGTTAAGATATGATGTATTACTCGTCCTATATCACGTTGACAATAATATTAATGCTGACGTGTATAATCGTCAAGTGTTACGTCATTGAAGAAACGGAACTTTTGAGATTGTGCGTGCCGCAAAATTCCTGCGAGAGTTGCCTGGAGGTTAACGATGCCTGTGCCTGGTGCAGCGATTGGGTATATATATATATATATATTTTGTTTTTTTTTATGTATACATATATTAGGTGGACCGGAAAGTAATGTCGTTTCTGCGCATGTCGATATTTGATTGTTAAAAATTATTAAAAATTTATTCGTTTGAATTTAATTTAAGAAAGCGACATTACTTTCCGGTTCACCTAATATATATATATATATATATATATATATATATATATGTATGTATGTATAATATATATATGTATATATATATATATGTATGTATGTATAGATTTATATATTTTATTTTTTTTTTCTGTGTGTTTTTGTTTTCTATATATATATATATAGAAATATATATATATATATATATTTTTTTTTTCTATATATATATATATAGAAATATATATATATATATATATATATATATATATAATCGTTAGAGTAAACGTAGTTTTATTTTTTATATATTATAGAATTATATTATATCGATTTTTTACATTATAAATTTCTTTTTTTTATTGAATACCAATCTGTTATCCCTAGGGCCCTTTTGGAGATAGAAAAGAAGGGACTACAAACGTTATATATAATTTTTTAATATTATTTCGTTTACCTTGTTTTTTCTCTCCTGTTTTTTTTTTTTTTTTTTTTTTTTTTTTATCGGATATCTTTTCGAGAGCGGGCGGGCGAGGAAGGGGGGCGGGTGTAGGGATAGGGGAGAAGAAGGAGAAGGGTAAAGAGAGAGAGAGAGAAAAAAAAAAACTACAAACGCGATTACGTATTATTTATTGTTTTCAGTCCTATACGAATTCTACTATTGGCAAACCGAGATGTAATTTGCCGAAACGATTGAAAGAATTTGGTTGTCCAATTACGGAAATAAGAAAAGCTCCAAGTGGATACGTCGAGTATATTTTGAACGAAGATTTTCAAGATGTATCGTCGGATCATTTGCCGGTACAACTTAAGCCTCAAAGGGTTCACGTCAAGTTACGACCAAATTCAAAAATGGAAATGAATCTTCAGTATCGACCGGCTAAGTAAGTGTTTGTAGTGTAGTGTAAATTGATCAGAAGAAAGAAACAAGACAAAACAAAAAAATCGACAACAAAACGTGTTGTTTCTTTTTTTTTTTTTTTTTTTGTTATTTACTTTTCCCTTTTTTTCTAAATTACATCGATATATTTGTCATTGTAATCGTTTTCTTTTTTCTTTTTTTCTTCTTTTAATCGAAAGTTTTCTTTCTTTTTTTCGATATATTCAGAAATTGTCGATTGAATATGATTTGTTTTTTGTTTACTTTTTTTTTTTTTTTTTTTCTAAATAACGTTAATATGTCATTGTATTTTTTTTCTTTTTTTTTTTTGTCTTGTTATATCCTAAAACTAGGCCCTTTGATCTGTACTAATCGATTGGAAACAACACGAATATATTTTTTTCATTTTTAAAAAATTTTATATATATATATATATATATATATATATATATTACGTTAGTATATCTATTAGTGTACTTTTTTTTTCTTTTTAAGAAATCGCAAACATCATTTTTCAAATGATAGTTATATATCTACATTGTATTATCTGTGTACGTACGTATGTGTACGTACGTATTATAAAATCTTGGAAGGTCACGTTTACTTTTCTTATCTTTTGCGATATATAAGGCATTAGTACGCAAATGCTATGAAACTGTGTCATATGAAATATGAACGATATATATGGGTATTACGCATATTACGTAAAATCTGTTAATCCATTAGAATAAATTCATTCGTTGTTTTAATCGATAAACATGTAATAACGTTTATATAATTTACAATATCAAACGAGGATTTAAGCGTATAATACGTGTAATATTGGCATAAAAATAATCGCGACTTCGCTTCAGTTTTTTATTCAATAAAATCTTATTTTATGTAAGAACCATAAGTAAGATATATCCTTCAAGGTGTATTTTTTTTTCTTTTTTTTCTAATCCAACGAAATCCATCAATTATCCTTTAGATATTCGATTGAATAAGATTCATTTTTTCTTTTCTTATTAATTTTTTGTTTTATTAGATTCTTTTCTTTTTTTCTTCATATTACATTTAATATACATCTCTCGTTATAATCTTTTTTTTTTAGATCTTTATTATCGATTGAATATAATTTGTTTTGTTTTTTTGGTATATTTATTTATTTCATTTCTTCCTTTTTTTTTTAACATTACATTAATATATCAACCATTGTATATCTTTTTTAAGAATAACGTTTTTTTTTTCGTAATCGAAATAAATATTATCCCTTTTGAATCTGTATTATTGATTGAATATAACACGAATATGATTTCTTTTTTATTTATTTATTTATTTATTTGTTTTTCTTAATAACATTAATGCATCCTCGATCGTATTTGTTTTTTCCTTTTCTTTCTTATTTTTAATCATTTCTTTTTTTTCTTTTTTCGATATATAGAAATTATCGTTTAGATTTTTAACATCGATTGAATATAACTTGCGAATATAATTTATATTGTTTTTCTTTTTTATTCTTTTATATTGTTTTCCATTTTATTTATTTATTTCTTTTTCTTTTTTATGTATTACATTAATATATCTACCATTATATTTCCTTTTTCCTCTTGTCTTCTTTACTTCCATCGAATAATTATTTTTCTTTTTTCGATTAACAGAAATTATCCTTTGGATTTGTATTATTTAATGGATTTAACATGGTCGATGAAGGACGACAAGGATACCCTAGTTGGTTTGAGTCGAAAAATGACAGATACCTTGGGAACATTTACTGACAATTTTCGTCTTGGATTTGGTAGCTACGCCGATAAGCCATTGATGCCATTTATATTTCCAGGACATGAAAATAATCCTTGTAGAAGCGAGTACGCTACATGCGCACCACTTTATTCATTCAAACATCATCTTCCATTGACAGGAGATGTTGATCAATTCGTACGTAAGGTATGTAATAATTATGATTAATTAATTACATAATTAATTACTTAATTAATTAATAATTTAAATCAATAACAATAGAAATTAATAATTATATAATAATTATTAATATTTGACGTATCATAAATCTAATGGTTTTACGATGACGAACGATATCGATTAATGAACACGAGGGCGATGGGGGGAGGGGGTGGGGTTTCTGTTTTTATTGAACAAAAAAAAAACAAATAAACAATAAATAAATAAAGGTAAACAACAGCGACGTCACAGGTAACGTGGATAATTTGGAAGGTGGCCTTGACGGTGTAATTCAAGCTATAGTTTGCGAGGACATTATTGGCTGGGGACATCAAGCAAGAAAATTAATGCTTCTTGCTACCGATGGATATTTACATTTTGCCGGTGAAGGAAAGGTAAAGTAATTATTTATTTATTTACTTATTTATTATTTATTCGTATTTATATGATAATTATTAATTTGTTAATATGATTGATAATAATTATAATTCAATTATTAATTGAATATAATTTCATTATTAATTCTAAAATTAATAATTCAAAATTAATTAATAGTTATAACAAATGTGATACACCTTATTGATAATAATAATTATAATTTAATAAATAATTATATAATAACTATAATTTGATTGATAATTATAATAATTATAATTCGATCATTAATTAATTAATAAATATATTATCTATAATATAACGTGTAATCATAATGATTACAATTTAAATGATAGCCATAATAATAATTATAATTTTATTAAAAATTATAATGATTATAATATAATTTTGTCATAATTAATAATTTCATTGTCGTTTATAATTTATATATTAATAATTATAAAGATAATAATACAATTGATAATTATAATTGATTATTTAATTTAATTAATAATACATCAAATAAAGTAATAATGATATTACATGAATGATATTATCGTTGAAAATAATGAAGATTTATAATCAATTAATTGATCTCTGATCCATTTAATATCGTAAAAATCAATCAATGACTATTATCAATGACTATTTAAATTAGAAATTTTTTTTTTTTTTTTTCTTTCAGTTAGGAGGAGCCGTAAATCGGCAGGATTTTAAATGTCATTTAGATAAAAATGGTCAATATTCTCTCGCCAAGGAATACGATTATCCGTCGTTAGCTGAAATATCGAGATTGCTTCAGGATCATAAAGTCAATTTGATATTTGCTGTTACGGAGGATCGCCGTGAGGAATACGAATTGATATCCGATTTATTAAAAGAGAAAGCGAGAGTTGCTACTCTAGCGGCTAACAGTTCTAATATATTAGAAATCATCGAAAGTTCTTATCATGAAATAATTTCAAAATTGGTTTTACGCGATAACTCAACCAATCCATTAAAGTTAGAATATTTTTCGAATTGCGGAAGGGACGATTCTCCTATCGTAAACAAAGCCGAATGCAATGGCATTCAGGAAGGTCAGGTTTACGAGTTCAAGGTCGTCTTTTCGATGGAATCATGTCCAAGGAATGAAAGCCTTTGGGTGAGTAAGTAAATATGTCAGTTGAGTATTTACACGTAAAGAAAGAAAGAAAGAAAGAAAAAAAAAAGAGAAAAGAAAGAAAACATGCACCATACGCTTATGCAAATCAACTTGAAAATCGATAATATTATAACGTTAAAAGGACAATGATTATTTTTTATTTATTTATTTATTTATATTTTATTTATTTATTATTCTTCTAATCTCCCATCATCTCGAATGTGAAAAAATATTCTCCTTGAATCTATACACACACACACACACATATTTATGTATATATATGAATGGTTCTATTTGACAAATCGATTAACTCCATAAAAGAAAAAGAAAAATATAAAAAAAAGTATTAAAATATAAATTCGAACAAGCATTGTAAAAATGTACGAAGACCACGTTTATGTGTTTGAATTGCATTATTGCAAATATTTTATCATACGTCTCATTAGTACAGAATTAATTCGATTGATTTATGAAATAAATTCTATAATGATAAAAACGAATTTTGTTATTTAATTATATTTTTATTTAATGACATTTAAATAAAGAAAATTCGGCAAAATTTATTTATGAATATAAAATGTCGGGATTATATCAAGTGACTTTAACATTAAAATCTAAAAAATTCGAAATTTATATTAATCAATTTGGCTTGTGAACGGTTCACATATATATATAGAGTGTCCAAAAAGTATAGGACCAAACTTATACTACGTATTATTATAAGTTCAAATGGATGAAAAAAGATGCCAGTTTTTTAAAAATATTTATGATTTATTTTAATTCGTCGAATTACCAATAGTCAAATTTTTTCTTTCTTTCTTTTTTTCTTTTCTTTTTTTTCCTCCGAATTTCTATTCATGGCTTCATACAAAGCATATTGATTTATAAAAGAAACAGAAGATGAATTTTGAAAATTTATTCAAAATGCATTTACTATTATTTCCAATGCAATCGATATATTAAATAGATTTTGGAAAATTATTAATTCGACGAATGAAAGTCTGCATTCTTACGAAGAAAGGAATTTACAAACATTTCTTATAAATGCCAAAATAAATCATAAATATCTTTAAAAGCAAATATATCTTTTCATTAAAGCATTTATATGAACTTTTTTTCCAACCATTTGATCTCAATAATATAAGTTTGGTTCTATACTTTTTGAACATCCTGTATATATACATATATATATATATATATATGTGTGTGTGTGTGTGTGTGTCCTGAATAGAAACAAACAGTGGTAATAGACGACGCGTTGGCGTCAGAGGCATCTGAAATAATCGTCGAGGTGGAACTGTTGTGCGGTTGCAATTGCAAAGAACAGGAGAGTTCGCATTGTAAAAATGGCGTTAACGAATGCGGTATATGCAAATGCGATCCTGGATGGTCTGGTAAGATTTTTAATCTCCTTACTTTCTCTCTCTCTCTCCCTCTCTCTTCTTCTTCTTCTTTTTTAACCCTAATTATTATTTATAATATCTTCAGAATAATTTCAAATTGTACACTTGTGGGTGCGCTAAATACTCTAAGGTACACCTTTGAACAGCTGTCATTCATATGGAATGAATAATTTTAATTGGAAAAAAAAATATTATATATTTATTCTTTGAAGCCTGAAGTGAAATAATAATCAGTAGGATTTTTAAAAAGGCATTTTCAATTTTGTTATCATAGAGAAAAAAAGAAAAAAAAAAAGAAAAAAAAAAAAAAAGAAAAAAGAAAAAATTCATGAATCATACTTAACGAGCAAATTATTTTAATTGAGCTCAAAGTTGATATAAGGATGTGCCTACGTTCCACAGGCACAATTTTGATTTAATCAAACATCGAATAATAAATTCTGAAATGAGATTTTTGTTTTTTTTTCTTGTTTTTTCCTTTCTTCTTTTTTTTATTTTTTTTTTAATTTTTTATTTCCTCAGGAGAGACCTGCGATTGCGACGAAAGTTCGTGGCTCGTTAATCGTTTACAATGCATTGAATTTGACGGGACAAACGATGCTTGTTCAGGAAGGGGTGAATGCATTTGCGGTAGATGCAGTTGCGACCTTGGTTACAAAGGACAATACTGCGAATGTTCCCCTTGCGACAAGGTAATGAAATAAATAATATAATATATATATATATATATATATATATATATATATATATATATATATAATATCTTATTTTTTTATAGTAACTCGTTTTAGTTAGAGTGAAGTGATAAACGAAAATATGTTTCTCTGTGAACAAAGAAACGACAATTTATGTTTATTATTCACAATGTTAAATTTTATTTAACATATATTATAAATTTTCTTATAGCTCTCGTGTTACTTTTCTCTTCTATGTTATATTTCATACTGTCCGTTTCTCTTCCAAATCTTAACGGCTCGGTTTGTAGGTCACAAAAGAAATTGTAAATAATAAAGGACAATGGAAGGGCGGACTATGAGACGCGCGGCAAATCTATCTGAAGAAAGTATACTTTCTTTACATATATATATATATATATATATATATATATATATATATATATATATAATTAATTATTATATAATTAAAATTAAAATCGTATAATTGAGTACAAAGTTAGATTTTTTTTCTTTAAAAGGAATATATAAAAAGTTAATTTTTTTTATATTTATTCAAAATATTATTTATTGCCGAAAGTTTTTTTCAACGATTTTCAAAAGTTACTTGATGATTTTTGAAAATTTTTTCCTGATTCTCGAAAATTTATATATATATATATATATATACGTATATATAAAAATGTAATTAAATAATAAAATTAAGTATTATTATATTAATAATATTACATTATATTATTATATTAATATTATATTAATAATTAAAAAAAAAAATATATAATAAATATATGTATATATATATACATATAATAATATATAAAAACATAATTAAATAATAAAATTAAGTATTATTATATTAATAATATTACATTATATTATTATATTAATTATATTATATTATATTATTATATACGTATATATAAAAATACGTAATAAATATATATATATATATATATATATATATATATATGTATATATATATACATATATAAATATATATATATATATATATATATATATATATATATATATATGTATATATATATACATATAATAATATATAAAATCATAATTAAATAATAAAATTAAGTATTATTATATTAACATTATATTAATAATTAAAAATTATATATATATAAATGTATATGTATATTTGTATAAAGTCGGTGCTTAAAAAATTATAATTTATAAAAATTAGTAATCATATTTGATGATCATTTTTTTATCATTTTGTTTTTTAATATTCGTCATTAGACCGACGGTATAGAATGCGGTGGACGTGGTACTTGCGAATGCGGTACATGCAATTGCATCGACGGTTGGAAAGGTGATGGTTGTCAGTGTCCTTCGGACAATAATCTATGCATAGCACCGGGAAGCGACGAAATTTGTGGTAATCACGGTTATTGCGATTGTGGACATTGTAGGTACGAACGATTAAATTTTTTTTTGTTCTTTTCTTTGTTTATTTTATCTTTTCTTCTCTGTCGAATAAAAAATTATCCATTAAAATCATCGACATGGTTACTTAAATATTACACATCAAGGATTATATCAATTTTTACATCAAATATTATAAATTATTAATAATAAATTACGTTATGTATCGTTAACGAATGCATTTTATTTTAAGATGTAATACAACAGCACCCGATGGCCTATATTATCGTGGAACATTTTGCGAATCATCAGCGAGCTCTGGCGGTAGCGATCTTTGCGTTCTTTATAATTCTTGTGTTAATGCCACCGTAGAGATTTCACAAGATGCTGAAAAACTGTGTCATACCAATACAAGTTTCTATCAAATTCAAAGAGTGGAGAGTGTCGATACAGGTAAACACAATAATCTTCCGTTTGAATTCTATAAATTTATGAGCAAACGTACATACGTAATTCACAATGTTTACATTTTCGTAAGATTTTTTATATCGACATATAAATATTTCAAAAAGATTTTCTTCGATGATTTACAGATATTACAAATAATTTTTATGAAGATTTACGATGGATATTTTTTTTCTTTTATTTGTTTTTTTTTTTTTTCTTTCTTTTCAAAAATTTTAACGCACCAATAGAATTTACGATTAAGAGAGAGAGAGAGAGAGAGAGAGAGCTTACTTTTTTTATTTCTTTCTTTCTTTACTTACACTTTTTGCTTTGTTTTTCTACTTTCTTAATTAATTGCTTTTAATTATTCTTTTTATTAATTTCAATTGTTATCTTAAATTAATTTTCAATTAAATCTCATCGAAACAAAGATAGCGTATATTTATTCTTCTGAGAGAGTGTTTCATTTTTTATTTAACATTTTATCCTACTAAAGTAAATCTAAAGATTAAAAAAAGAAAAAAAGAAAAAAAGAAAAACAGAAAAAAAAGAAAGAAAGAAATAAAGAAAGAAAAAGTTACAAAAACAAAGTTTAAAGAAAAAAAATAAAAATTTCGATATATCGCTCGCTCTTACGACCATAAGATATCTCGATTAATTAACTTGTGAAAAATTATTCCAATATTATTCATTAATTTACAGGAAATGAACATTATTGCTTCATTAGAACTGTCAAGGATAGAACAACATGTATTATCCCTTACATTTATCATTTTAACAAGGATAACACGGTAACATTAATGATCGCCGATAAGGTAATTGCCTGATCTATTTTACGTTTCTTTCTCTTGTTTTTTTATTTTTTCTTTCGATAACAACCAGCACATCAACATGTTGTCTTATTTAAAAAATTGTTTTTCTCTTATTGTTAATAATCTTATTAATTTATTTTTTCTTATTATTTTTATTTCTTTCATTCTAGTCTTGTCGTACGTCCTTACACGTGGCTTTGATACCGGGAATCATATTTCTTGCAATAATGATCATGGGCATTATTGGTTTATGCATATGGAAGTAAGTAATATATATAATATATAAGAGATATTAGTATGAAATATCTTTTTTATAAGTAAAATCATTAGATTTTTAAACCTGACGTTCGTTCTGATATATATATATATATATAAAAATATAATATATATATAAATATTATTGTATATATCTATATATATAAAATTACAAAAAAATTTATGTAACAAATACAATCATTATCATATACATATATGATATATGATATATATATATATAAAAAAATATATATATGATATATAATATATATATATATATATAAAATTACAAAAAAAATGTATATAACAAACAAAATCATTATCATATATATATAACAAATTAAAAATCAAAATATATATATAACAGACCATATATATAATAAATTACAAAAAAAATGTATATATTAGGTTGGAAATTATGAAACGGGCGTTGAATGAGAATAAATAACTAAACAAAAACGCCCGTTTCATAGTTTCCAACCTAATAACAAACACAAGCATTATCATATGTCTATATACACACATATATATATGATAATGATTGTGTTTATTATATAAATTTTTAATAATTTTTTTCTTCTTTTCTTTTTCCTTTTTTCTTAATATACAGATGTTGGATTGCGATACAGGATAAAAGGGAATACGTTAAATTCGAACAGGAAAGACAGAAGACGGTATATTGTTTGGATGAAAATCCATTATTTAAACCAGCGACGACACGATTCAACGTACCACCGTTGTTCAATGATAATTGAAAATTGAATTTTTAATGAATGAAAGAATGAATGATCGAAAGGAGATTTTTTTTTTATTATAAAATAGATCGAATTAATTGAGATTATTTATTTGAAGGATTGTCAACAACAAAGTCGACATTCTGGATAGAATTGGATAACGATGGTTGCTCGTGAACATTATCGGACGACGTTCCTCGACATGTTTCAATCCAAAAATGATTGCTAGGCATAAAGTATATTGACTGGAATTACGAAATAAAAAACAAAAGGGGGGAAAAAAAAACAAAAAAAAAAAAGGAAAACAAATATTAATTGTACTTAACTCATATACATATTAATTTATGCATATCAATTTATATATATATGTATATATATATATATATATATATATATATATATAACAAATAAATATATATATATATATATATACAGAGTGTTTAAAATGCATAGGATCAAATTTATACTACGTAATCACTGAGATCAAATGGATGAAAGAAAAAGAAGTTTTTATAAACTTATATTCAAAAATGTTTGATTAAAAATATATATTTTAAAGATATTTACGATTTATTGTGACAGATTTATAAGAAAATTTATGAAAATTTGCACAAAAATAAGAAAATATATGAAAATTCCTCCAATTTGCAAGAACACTTTCATTCAGTCGAATTATTATTGATTTTCTAAACGCTTTCTAATATATCAATTCTATTGAAAATAATAGTAAATGCATAATTAATCATATGTTCCTACACGTAATTTTATAAACGAACGTGATTTGCGTGAGTTCATGAATAAAAATTTCAAGGATAAGAAGAAAAAGAAAAAGAAAAAGAAAAAAAAAGAAAAAGAAAAAAAGAAAATGTTCGACAATCATTAATTCGACGAATGAATGAAAATAAATCAGAAATATTTTTAAAGGTAGACATAAATTTATACAAACTCTTTTCATCAATTTGATCTCGAATAATAATTTAGCATAAATTTGATCCCATGTTTTATATATATATATAGGACACCCTATATATCAATATATATAGGGTATCAATATATATATATATATATATATAAATTGATATAATATTTTTGATATTTGCTTACGTCATCCTTAATACTTTCGACGATCCAAACGTAACCAAGTGAATCTTGATAAGTAATCTCGGTAACGGGTTTATTTTCGTACCATATTGCTTTTATCGATGAATCGTCGGGAAAATGATATATACCATTGCCAGTCATCTGTCCATACGCATTTATTCCACCATTATATCGAGTTCCGTTGTTATGTCTTTTACAGTTATAAAAATATATATGTAATAATAATACATGATAATAACGATACGGCGAATATGTCTGACGAAATAAATAAAACAATTGGATAGATATCTTTATATTGGCTAAAGTCGATTATAAATTTTATGTTAATTGAATATTTATTTTGTTAGAAGCAATAGAAAAAAAAAATATATATATATATATGTGTGTGTGTGTGTGTGGGTGTGTGGGTGTGTATGTATGTATGTATTTATTAAATATATTTTTAAAGTACGAACTAAAAAACATTCGATTTTTGATTTAATCGCATTTATTTTATTCTTTCGTATTAATTAGATAGTTTAATTATTCGTCTTTATAAAAAAAGTAGTATATAGGGTATGTAGTTTTAAAATATTTGACACGTATTATCACGAACAATTTTTTTAATACATATACATATATCTTTCCTTCGTTTTTTTTTCGTCGTTTCTTTCTAACAAATTAGATATTCAATTGACGATTAATTTATAATTAACCTATATATGTTTGTAACCGTTTACTTACTGAATGAAAAAGTCTTCATTAGCAAAGTTATCATCTTTCCATTTACCGCTATACGTATTGAAATCGTCCGTAACGTATACTCCATCACCTAAAAAATAATTATCGAACGAGAGATTATAATTTATTGATATATATATATATATATATATATATATATATATATATATATCAATATATATATATATATATATTTATTATTATATATATATATTTAATAATAAAATATCGACGTTAACCATTTTTGAATAAAGTGCCTTTAATTAAATGCAACGTATAATCTCCATCATAGGTGTCCCCGTTTAAAAAAGAAAATTTTCCATTTCCTTCTTTAAGATTTGGATCGTCAATTTCCATCGTATTCGTTTTTTAAACTTTCAAATATACTTACTTTATTTTTCTATTTAATTTAAACTTTAATATTCTATATAATATATTAACACCTAACCAAAGATCTTTGATAATGATTCTTGATCGATATAACAAATCGGAAATTGATCACTTATAATATCGATAAAATAAATGACTTCATTTATTTCATATAAATTTATTATTTTCTATTAATTCGTTTTATCGACGATCCGTAATGTGTCGATAATAAAGAAAAATATTAACAAAGAAAAAAATATTCTTACTCAGTCGGTAATGTTACGAAGCTCCATCTTTCGATTAAAATACGTATTAAAAGCGATAGTACAGCCATCTATAGTAACAATATAATAACTTTATTCTTTCTTGTATAAAGTTAACCTCTTTGATGAAAATATTGTAATATTACTTGAAACAATGGATATATTATTATTAATACTTTGTGTAATCGTTATTACACTTTTAATAACCGCACTAACAATATATCTTAGTCGAAATAGAGGTAAGATTTTATTTCATTATTTTTTTTATTAATTTTTCATTATCCACAACTTATGGTACTTTTATAATAGCAATGTTTTAACATATACATATACGTCAAATAATGTTATTAAATAAATCCTTGTTGTATAGCTATAGACAAAGAAAGACCTAATGTTCAGGATCATGCTGTTGAACGTCGACAAGTTAGACGAATAGTCGGTAATAGAAATGTTCGTCATCGTTTACATGCCGAAACAAATGATCATATAAATGCAAATGATAATGGACAATTAGAGAATAACGAAGTTGAGATAGATACACCTATTGAGGTATCTGATGGTAAAATTGGTGCTAAAAAACGTGCAAAATTAGCAGCTAAAGCTGAAAAGAAAGTGCAAAGGGAAATGGATAAAGTTGAACAGGATAAACGTAAAAAGGAAGAAGAAAAGCGACAGAAAGAGAGGGATAAACAACGTGAAGAGGAACATGATGAAGAAATGCGTCAAGAGGAGGAAGCTAGAAAACTTAGAGAATTAAAGGAAAAACAGGAACACGAGGAATATTTAAAAATGAAAGAGATGTTTAGCGTAGATGAGGAAGGTTTTCAAGAGGATCAAAATGTTTTATTGGACGACATTATGGAATATATAAAATTAAAGAAAGTAATATATTTAGATGATGTAGCAGCACATTTTTCACAAAAGACAACATTCGTCGTCGATAAGATTTTGGAGTGGCAAAAAACAGGCGATTTAACCGGAGTAATAGATGATCAAGGAAAATTCATTTATATTACAGAAAGTGAATTAGATGCTGTTGTAAAATTTATTAAACGACGTGGTAGAGTTAGTATCACAGAACTTTCTGAACATTCAAGTACATTAATAAATATAGGTTCAAACTAAAGTATATCCATAATGACATATCTACAAATTAAAAACAAAAATATATTAATCTTTTAGAAATTTAATGATTAGATGATTGAAAAAAAAAAAGAAAAAAAAGAAGAAGAAAAGGAAAGAAAAGATTTTTGCAATTTAATGGAATGATCAATAAAAGTC
Organism: Vespa crabro; assembly: GCF_910589235.1. NCBI lineage: Eukaryota > Metazoa > Arthropoda > Insecta > Hymenoptera > Vespidae > Vespa > Vespa crabro. Next base: position 1,474,900 of record NC_060976.1, read on the forward strand.
GAAAGAACGAAATCGATATGGAGGAATGTTATGCAAAAAAAAAAAACAAAAAATAAAATTATAATTATTTTAATTATTAATAATACACTATTGCATACGCGCATATATTTATAAATGTAGATAGATTTTTCATAGATTTATGAATTGCAATATTTATCTATTTTTTTTTTTTCTTTTTTTTTTTAATGTATGAAATGGTTTATGCGTATACAAACATTACATATATATATATATATATATACAAATAAGGAAGAGATAAATGTTTTGTTTGTATTTTTTTTATCTTTCTTTCTTTTTCTTTTTTTTTTTTTTTTTTTCTTAATTTATTTCGATAAAGACTAATATAAATCGTGCACTCGAGATATTGTATAATAAATAATCTCAAAAACAAAACAAACAAAAAAATCAAACAAAATTTTTGTACTTACGTCACTTCAGATAAAAATTTATCATAATCCGGTGTAATTAAACTTTTACAATTTATAATAAAAAAAAAAAAAAAAAAAAAAAATTTCATAAATCTATTCTATTATTAAATGATTAAAATGATTAACGTTGATCGAGGTGACCTTTTAATTAAACGCAACGCATAATCTAACGACATATTTATTTCTAAAAAAAAAAAAAAAAAAAACGCGAAAAGAAAGACAGAGAATTGTTCAACCTTTTGAAAAGATTCAAATTTTGAAAGAAAAACAAAATAATATAATAAGATGTTTCTAAATGTTAGAATCGAATCATAAAATTGGGATTTGCGAATTTTCAAATTTACATGGAATTATGTCAATCTTTATTATCGTATTGTCGGAAATTATTTAAAATGCAAGATTATAAGTAATTCCTTATCTCGTCGTTCGACATCCTTTACTTTTTTTTTTTTTTTTTTTTTTTAATAAAATTTTCCCATTTACATTGACGTACAAATTGTTACACGGAAAGGAAAAAGAATTCCGCCGACATGACAACATTTTGAATAGACATTGCATCAGATTCTAGTTTCTTCTCTTGAATGTATAATTTATATAGTTGGGCACGGCTAAATTGACTTTACAATGAATTTGCAAATGAATTTGCAAAAGAAAAAAAAAAATAAAATAAATAAATAAAAAAGAAAAAATCATTTAATCTATATTGTTTAAAAAAAAAAAAAGAACTAAATTCACTTAATTTGTACTATTAGAAGAAAAAAGCAAAAAAACAGTCATTTAATACATAATATTACAATGAAAAAAAAAAAAAAAAAAAAAAAGAAAAAAAAAGAACCCCTTTTTCTTTTATATATATATATATATACTTTTTTCCTTTCCTTGAAATAATCTTTCAAATTTTCAACGAATACCACTCAAGCCACTGTATAGTTATCTGTTGTAATAAATTTATAAACGAATGAGGAAAACAAAAAAAAAATTATAATAATAATATTCTCTAGGGTCTACTTCGTAAAATCGAACGATTTTGTTTCATTGAAATATACGAACGTCATGTGCTGATGATTCATTTAATGACAGTACGGCGGCCCTTTAGTACCATTATGTGTCACATTTTTCACCCTAAAATTAGCTCAGCAGTTAGAAAGGATCATCCACGATCTGATCTATCTTTGCTAATATAGTTTTCGATTATCATTATTGATCCATATACGTTTGAAGATATTTTAAAATATTACCATACGCATATTTGTATTTAGAAATTTATTGATGTTGTTAAAAAAAAAAAAAAAAAAAAAAAAAAGCCAAAAAAATATTGAGAAGTTATTCGATGTAATTAATTTACAGATTTCGACGTAAACGCTATTTTTTTTTTCTTTTTTTTTCCTTTTTTTTCTTTAATGGAATCATACGTTTTTTTAATGTATTAATCGATACGATTTGTAATTCTATATATAAGGAAAATAAAAAAATAAAAAATAAAGGTGTTAACCAACATATATTTCAAAAAAATTAATTAATTCAAGAATTATTTTAATTTAATTATTTCCTGATATATACACCATTATTAATTTCTTTTTTTCTTTTTACTTTTTTCTCCTTTTACGTGTAATAAATAGTTCAACACTTATTTCTTTTTTATACAAAATGACAAAAAAAATAAAAAGAAAAAAAAATATCGTTTTAAACATTATAACTTTTTGTATCGCCTAATAATTTTTTCCAATAAGGTCAATCAATAATTAAGACATTTCAGAGAAATTAACGATAATCATTTTAGATGATTATCGCCCCCACCTTATATACTGTATTAATAATCATAGATCATGATGCAATTTATTTCATTAACAATTTGATAAACATCGGATACGGAGACATTAGTCACAGGAATATATTCTAGCTTATATATACATTATTAATAGGTCGATTAAAACGTATGGTTGTTGTAAACAAAATTATATTTCATTCATTCAATTAGAATAGAAAAATTTATTTTTTTTTCTTTTCTCTCTCTCTCTCTCTGTCTCACTCACTCTCTTCTATAATGTAATGCAAAATATAGATATTAAGTTAACATTAATTAATCGATTTAATTAATTTTTTTTATATAATTAAAAGACAAATATAATTCGAAATAAAATATCGTCTATTAAGATAAAATAGAAATCCTTTATACGTATCAACGACGTTTCTAATCGATTCTAATGAAACGAAATTATCTTGGATCGTTCAATGAAAAGAATAAAAAAAAGTTCATGTTATAATTCGATTCGCATAAAGAAATAAGACTTCCTGATTGTCGTCATTTAATTTTTGCAAATCACAACAAAGGCGATCTTGATAGTCAAAATATTTCCGTAATAATACATTTCAATAAGACAAAAATAACACAACATCGTATGTGTGTTTCTGTGTTTCTGTGTTTATGTGTGCGATATGAATATATTTGCATTTAAAGGAAAAGAAAAAAATAAATAAATAAATAAATTGGTACAAATTTTAATATTAAAGCAAAAGTAAATAAATAAATAAATAAATTGATACAAATTTTAATATTTAAAAAAGAAAAAAAAAAAATAATAATAATAATGATAATAATAAGAATTAAAAGTCTTTCATTTGTCTAGCATTGTTTTTAGCACATTTGTCTACCAAATTGTTTTTAATATTATTATTTGTAAAAGGTAAGATTTAAAAATGTTGGCGAATAAAGAAATACTGCCTTTTCCCTCTTCCCCTCCCCTCCCCAAACATATTGCTCGTAATTTGCCTTATAATTAATACGGCCCTGTTCGTCGAGCTAAACAATTAGCAAAAAAATTTTCCAGTAGATCGTTCGAGACTAATCGAGAATATTTCATCGATATTTAACATTTTATTTCAGTATCCATGTTAAATTTATACACACATATACATACATACATACATATATATATTCATACATACATACATACACACAAACACATATACATACATACACACAAACACATACACACACACACACACACATATATATATATATATATGTACACACACATGTATATATACATATATATATATATACACACATGTATATATATATATATATATATATATATATATATATATATATATGTAATAATCAGGTAAATATCGTGAAAACAAAGTTTGAATAAATGAAATCGTCATCGACGGAATCATAATGGCGGCCATCGATGGACTCATCCTTATAAAATGTTAAACCTAACAAATACGTATATATATATATATATATATATATGTATTTTTTTTTTTTTTTTTTAATAATACGATATTACAAATAATTTGTGAGTAAAAATTTTAATAATAAAAAAGAAAGAAAGAAATAAATAATTCATAAATCGTCAGAGATTTTTCAATGATACGATATAATTACGTATAAATAATTTCTAAGCAAATATTTACAAAAAAAAAAATAATAATAATGATAATAATAATAATAAATAGTTTATAAATTTACTAGATTTTTTTTTTTTAAGGAGCAACCGAGACATTTATAAAAGATAACTCAAAAATCACTCCTGTTATTAACTATCTTGATCACCCGTTCTTTGTTACGCTCCTGTCTTCCACCATATTTAAAATCCTTTAGTTGATCAGCCAGTTGAAGAAAGGAGTGGTCGGTCGGTGATAATGTATAAGGCAGGTAGAAAGAAGCGACAGATTGGCAGTCCACTTCGAAGAGTTTAGTCGAAGCATTCGTTTAATAATATAAAAAAATTTCAACATTTGATTTTGTTTTTTCTCGTTTCTTTTCATACTTTATAATTAAAGATTAACGAATAACGCGTAATTTCATCGGACCGTTCTTCGCGAACGTCCCCATTTTCAGATAAATTCTTGAAAATTGAAAAACGATTTTACTAATAGTATAATATCAAACGATTCATAACGATTATAAGTGATCATTGATCTTTTTCTTTTCGCTAAGATCATAAAGATCTATGTGTCGATGAGGTGCAAGGTTCTAGATTGTCAAGGAAACACTCCGACGTTTTTACCAAGTGTCAGGTAAATATGGAAGAACAAAAAAAGGAAAAAGAAAGAAAGAAAAAAACAAACAAACAAACAAATTAAAAGGAAAGAAAAAGAAGAAAATACATTATCATTCGTCATTTCCGCTTGATCTATCAATTTCTAGATTACGTGGATCATTTTGTTTTGTCATGGATTAATGCGAAAGGCGTGAACGTACGACAAAAAAAAAAAGGGAAAAAAAAAATGGAAGAAATTTTTCAATATTTTATCAGATAAAAATTATTCGTCCTTTATGTTATTACATATTGAAAAAATATAAAAAAGAAAAGTAAATCTATTTCAATTTAAAGAAAAAGAAAAAAAAATATATATATATATAATTAATCAAAGTAATATATATATATATATATATATATATATATATATATATTGAATTTGAAATGATCAATGTATTTTCCTCATTTTCATAATTAATTTTTATTAATTATCGATAAGTGTTTTTTTTCTTTCTTTCATTTCTTCTTATAAAATAAATACATATATAAAATATTTCTTCAATATTTACGATAAAATATCAATAACGTAATATAATTGATCAGTATAAATAATTAAACGTCTACATTTCGTATTTGATGATGTTATAAATTATTATATTATTTATTCATATATTCACAATTTCAAACCGTTTTTAATATAATTGCACGCTTATACATTATTTATTGATATTTCGTTATATAAGTATTCATACGTTTTTTTTTTTTTTTTATTTAAAATAACGATTTAAAAATGTTTTAAACCGATTGAATCGAATAAATAAAAAGTATTACTAATATCGTATTACTAATATATCTTTTTTCTCTCTTCTTCTTTCTTTTTTCTTTTTTTTTTTTTTATTTTATTTTTCCTTCCACAAAAAGATTGGCAAAAAATCTTCGGACTCGCAAAGGAAGTCGTCGTGGTAATACTGGCAACCGATTGGAGTTATTAGTTCTCGTCCATTTACATCACGTGCCGTAGAGTAAGTAATAAAAAAAAAAAATAAAAAATAAAAAAAAATTATCAAACATTAATTATTTTCAAATAAATTTATTCTGAAATATTTTCCAATGTGTTTTAGTTATCTATTACAAAGACAAAGGATTGACTATTATCGCAACGTTAAGCAACTAATCCAGTCATAAATTAGGAAGCTGTTATCGAATCATTACTTATCAGTGTAGTCTAGCAATTTCAAATTGATAAACTAAATTACTAATTCAAAAGGGCTCATATTTCGAATTTCTAATTAGCTGTTCGTGAGAGGAGGATATTAAACGGTACAATTATGGTGTACACTAATATCGACGGGTCAAAAATCATGGGCCCTTATCACGAAATCAAGTCAGTATAACAAGATTATATCAGTATAATAAAATACATAAGATATATATAAATATATTATTTATTTTAATAATATATATATATATATAATATATTTATATTTATATTAATATTTATATTTATATTATATTTATATTATATTAATATATATACATATATATACATGTAATAGATTAATATTTTATTTTTATAATAATTCTCAATAATAGTTTAATTATTTGATTATTGAGAAAACATAATTCAAAATTAACATATTATATGTATATATACATACATACATATAATTTAATTTAATAATAATATATATATATATATATATATATATATATTTTATCAAATTGATGTATTATATTTATAATAATTTTTAATAATAATTTGACTAGATAAAAAACATTATTGTAGTATAAAACATTATATATTTGTAAAAAATATTATAGAATAATAATATTTCATACTAATATTTAATGGAAATTTATATTAATTTAAAATTTTTTTAAATGTCAAAAAAAGAATATTTCTTTTATCAAATATTTTTTGTTTTGTTACTTAGGAAGGATAAGGACAAACGTACAATGAATGGATCCAAGAAACAAACTCAAAATCAGCAAGATATATATACGAAAAATGATAAAAAGTACGGTGCTTGGGGACCAGTTTACAAAAACAAGGAAAATTTCGTCAACATGCATATTTGTTAATCCTTTATAATCTATATATATATATATACATATATATAATATGTATACATATAAATATATATTTGATTTTAATTCATTTTATTGTAACAAAATTATTAAAAATTCAAAACTTTTCTATATTCCTTAAATATACTTATAAATTATACTTATTGTTAGTATAATATGTTTGTATTGGAATAAATAACATAATAATATTTACATTACATAAATTCTTTTAATAAATACGAAAAATTAAATTGATTTATGATACGATTATTAAAGTACCAGTTTAGAAAAATTTCTTTAATCTTTATGACATAAATATATATTAAAATATATTTGTTCAATATTGCGTATGTAAAATTTTTTAAATTATATTTTGCAAGATTTCCCATCGGATAAGATGATACTAGGCAATGTATCATTTAACAAAAAAGAAAAAAAATATAATTAAAATTTATTAACGTTCTTTAAGAAAATAGATTCAACTAATAATAAATCTTTTTCCTATGAAAATAAAAAAAATTATTATTAAAAAAATTAATTTTACCGATAGGATATCGTAAATATTACAATGATATTTATCGTAATGATATAATTTTCGTATGTTCTTTTTTTCAAATTAAATTTAATTGTTCAGTATTTGTAAGAATTACGTATTAAATTGTTAGACATTTAATTAATCATCTTACATTCGTAAAAATTACTTAATTAAATTCTTACTTAATTAATTGTTATTTTACATTCGTAAAAATAACATATTAAATTCTTATTCATTTAATTATTTTACATACGTAAGAATAATTACCGCGATAATATCGATCGAATGTGTAAGAAGAAAATAAAAAAAAAAAAGGAATAATAGGAAACAAGGAGGAAAATAAATAAATGAATAAATAAATAAAAAAAAAAAAAGAAAAGAAGGAAAAAAACAAAAGAAAGAAGTACAAGAAAAATCCAAATATAAATTCTAACGGTATTAAGAGAATGAAGATGAGCTGAGGAAGAAGAATACGAGGATCGGTATAGATAGTGACGGCACATCCGGCTTTGAGACGAGAAAATCCCGAATAGTTCGACGGGAAGTAAGTAAGTTAAGTGAGTGAGTGAGTAAATGAGT
>NC_060976.1:1490000-1500000 GCF_910589235.1 Vespa crabro
ACGGATGTACAAACATATTTTGTCTGTTCCTGTCCCACGTTACTTTTCAACATTCTACGGTCCTGAACGATCGTGCGAAGCTTTTACGTTTAATCGTTTCATTTTCATTCCCATAAAAAGAATATATATATATATATATATATATATATATATATATATATATGTATATATATGTATATGTATATATCTATTACAAATATATATTAATTATAATATAGATTAAATTAATATATATATATCTTTGTTACATATATATATTTATATAGTTATATAAAAATATATTTACATGTTACATACGTATTATATATATATGTATATTTTACATTCACTTAATCATGAAACTTAAAGATATTTTTGCGTGTACACATTGACACACCCGTTATAAAATACATTGAGTTTACATTAAAAAAAAAAAAATAAAAAAAAATAAAAATTATTCATCAGCCATGAATAAAATATTTCGTGTGCGTAATTTAAAAGAAAAGAAAAGAAAGAGAAAATGATACTAATTTTTATATTCAATTTTGTTATCAATCTACGATATAGTAAGTGAAAAAATATATGTCCATAGACACACACACACACACACACAATTGAAATGAAATAATGTTAATTTTATTTAAATTTATATTTATTATCATTCAAATTAGAAATTTATTATTGTTTTGAAGATAATATTTTTTCTTCATTTCTTTTTTTTCCTTTCTTTTTCTTTTTTTTTTTTTTTTAATCTTTTTAATCAATATCATTTAACGTAAATGGATAAAATTTTGAGATTTTATAAAAAAAATTGAAATATAATATGAATAACAATATTTTAATAATACTGTAGATATTTAAAAAGAATTTTCTTCGTTTGTATTTCGCGTTGAAGATTTGTAAAGTCTACGTATTTTTATTTATCTGTTTTTTTTTTTTTTGTTATTTTCAAATAATATATAAAAATGAAACTTTAATCAAACCTTTTGAAAAAAAATAATTCACGTGTCAGTGAATCGCCATTGTTGTTACAAGCGACGTTGACGTTCGTCGTTCATATTTTTCAATAATATTTCGATATTGATTATCAAATAGGATAAACTTATTTTTATAATATAGATAAACATATAGATGAATTTATTTTTATTTATTATAAACTTATTGGAAATTTCTTAATATTTATTTGGCCATAAACAAAACGTAGAGATTTGATTGTCGACGATAAAAAAGAGAAAAAAAAATGAAGAAAGAAGGAAAGAAAGAAAAAAAAAAAAAAAAAGAAAAACAGGAAAAGAAAACGAAGAAGAAAAAATTCGAAGTCTTTCGTTTCTACTGTGAAAAAGAGAAAGAAAGTAAGGAGATCGGATTCGAGAGACGGATGCGTGGATCTAAGAATAGGAAAATTCCTTTTTCCTTTCTGTTCTTACGTTGAAAGCAATTTAAAGAGATTCGACGAGTTACTGTGCCTCTGTCTTTTGATTTTGCTTTTGCTTTTGCTTTTTTTCTTTTCTTTTTTCTCTTTTTTTATTTTTTTTTTTTTTTTTTTTATTTTTGTTCGTCAAGTTAATACTTGAACGTACGATTAAGTTAATAAATATATTTACGCTGTCCTGTCGTTCGTATAAATTAATTTAAAAGTAATTCGAAATGAAAAGAAATAAAAAAAAATATATATATATATATAAAAAATAATAAAACAATGATATTTCACGTTCGTGCAAATTTCGTTTGAAAATAATTTTAAAAACAATAATAAAAAATAATTCATCAATACGAATCAATTATTAATTATTAATTTTTATTATTTAATTGTTCATTCGTGATTATCGAGATATTCGATTTTAATATTTTTCTTTCTTTTCTTTTTCATTTTTTTTTTTTAAGTATTACGATCGAAATAAAATTTAATTTTGGATACGTTCACTTAAAAGTATTTTAATTTAAAAGTAATTTGAAAAGAAGAAATTATTCATTAACATGAATCAATTGTTAATTATTAATTTTTATTATTTAATTATTTATTCATGACTATCGAAATATAATAATATCTTTTTTAAAGTATTAGAATCGAAATGAAATTCACATTTATTTTGGATATTCAAAATATTTGATTTTACGATACATTCGTTTAAATTAATAATTAAGACAATGATATTTCACGTTCGTGCAAAATTTCGTTTGAAAATAATTTTAAAAACAAAAATAATTATCCATTAATACGAAATTAATAATTAATTATTATTTATCCTTGATACTTGAGATATTAAATTTCAACAATTATTTTTTAATTAATTAATTATTGGAATCAAAATAAAATTCTATTTCGGATACGTTCACTTGAAAGTATTTTAATTTAAGATTAATTTGAACAAAAAAAAAAAAAAAGAAAGAAAAAGTAATCAACCATTTAACATGAATCAATTATTAATTATTATTTATCCCTGATAATTGAGATATGATTCAATAATCTTTTTTTTTTTGTAAATCATTACAATCGAAATAAAATTTAATTTCAAATACGTTCACTTAAAAATATTTTAATTTTAATATCAATTTGAGAATAAAGAGAAAAAGACCAAACAAAAAATATTGTATGATAGAAAGGTTACGATCGAAGTAAAACTTTTGAAGGAACTACAATCGAAAGAAAGTTCCCCCTTTTCTTTCTGAAATTCTACGGCATTTGGATTTCGGGATTTAAACGGTTGAAAGTCAAAGAGTTTAAAAATATAATACGAGGTTTTGAAAATCTTGGAAAAGAAAAATAGGACAAAGAAAGTACAACCCCTTTCCTTTCTTTCTTTTTTTCTTTCTTCATTCTTTTTCTTTTTTTTTTTTTCTTTTTTTCTCTTTTTGCGTTCCAAGTATAAAGTCGAGAGCAGACCCCCTGCGAACCAAAACGCTTTCCGGCTAGCACGTGTATCTGCTGCCCGATTTTATCTAATTATAGCCAGACGATCCCTAAATTCTAATGGACCCCAGTTACCAACTAAAATTTTATTTACATTCCTTTTGTTTCTATTTTTTACACTTTTTTTTTTCTTTTTTTTTTACAGATTAATTATAATAATTAACTAAAAACGATGTTAAATATTTGTATACTTTTTTTTTTTCTTTAATAGAGCGAACTTTTAAATCGTATTTTAAATTCGACATAGATTACACATTGATATCGTCCATAAACGATTATAATCTGATTATGATATATTGCAATATAATTTCATTTATTATAATGTAAAATGATTTAAATTAAATTTATTCGACATATCATATTACGTTAATATTATAACATGATATTGATATAAATTAAATCTAAATCCAATGATCAATTTATTAATCGACGAAATGCAAATATTAAAAACGCAAATAAATTTTCTAAGATTCATCCTGAAAGAAGGAAAAAGAAACCAAAAAAAAAAGGAAACAAAGAAAAAAGAAAATTCTTCGTTCGAATTTCATCGATGAAATATTATAAAACATATTATAAATTTTGTAATATCCATATAACATGATTTAAATTAAATATATTCATTTATCATATTATATATTAATATTATAATATGATATAATATAAATTGAATATAAATTCAATGATTAATTTATTAATCGACGAATAGAAATGATATAAAAAGGAAAATAAAAATTACAAAAATTCATTCCCAGAGGAAGAAGAAGAAAAAACAAAAAGAAAGAGAGAGAGAGAGAGACAAACAAATAAGAAAAACAAAGAAAAATTCTTTCCCATAGATATCATCGATATAATATTATAAAACGTAATATAAATTTTATAATATCATATAATATTATATAATATAATATATATTAAGTCTAAATTCAATGATTAATTTATTAATCGACGAAAGGTAAATATTGGAAACGAAAAGAAAAATTTCAAAAATTTACTTTACGAAGGAAGAAAAAAAAAGAAAGAAAGAAAGAAAGAGAAAGAAACTGAAAAATAAATGAAACAACAAAAAAATTCTTCGCGTCAAAATCATCGATAAAATATAACAAAACGTATTATAAATTTTTTAATATCATTTATGGTAAACCTATGATCAAATAGATGTACAAGTAGATCGATCTATTGAAAATCGATCGTTCGTCGGCGACTTTTTTTTGTTCTTTTTTCTTTATTTTTTTTTCTTCTTCTTCTTTATCTTCTTCTTTATCATCTTCTTCCTTTATTCTTTCAATTTATTTGAGCAAATCTTCGACGAACGACGACATCTATCTATCCGAACGTCCATGACGGCGTCGGCAACCGTTTGGTCTGTTGCCGTTACACCAAAATAGATTTGGTATCCCGAAGGCTGAAGGAAATCCGTAAACGTAAACTCGCGAAGAAAACCGGCGGCGCTGTCTTGAAACTTTACCCGCGAAAATAAATCGATTTCGTCGATACGCACGAAGGAAAACGGAAAGGAGAAAGAAAACAAAAAAAAAAAAGAAAAGTAAAAAGTAAAAAGAAAAAGAAAAAGAGAAAAAAATTACAAATGATTCAGATCAGATTAGATTAGATCAGATTAGAAATTAGAGAAGATTATCGAAATTGGATCGATAATTGAATTTGTTAATTTATCTCTTTTATTAACACATCGTTGGCCGATTCACAAATATACTCATTTTTGCAAATACATATGTCCTATATAATTATTAAAATATTATGTAAAATATATATAAAATATTATATATTGTTTATATTTGATATTAATTAAATTCAATTTATTAAATTTAATATTTCTATTATACTAATGTTTATACTAATATTAGAATAATAATTCTAATATTTTCAATTTTCCTAAATTTGTAATATTTATTTTAAATTCATATTCAATATTTAGATATTTTATAAATTATTATTATAATTTATAATCAATTATTACTATAATTTACAATAATTATATATATATATATATATATATATATATATATGAGCCGTTTATTTTGAAAGTGGCCTAACTCCATTTATACTTAAATCAATGAATGAAAATGAAAATTTTAAAGTTCTGCATTTATTACCACGTCGGTGTAGATCAAGAAAGTTCGAAAATATTGTATTGACACCACTGTATAAAAATATTAGACAAATTACAACAGCAAACTTATTAAAAAGAATTATTCTTCATATTCCCTTTTCTTCTTTTTTTTTTATAATAACAATAACGTCGACGAGAATGAATTGCCATTACCGTTAACAATGAATTCTTATTGAAAACATCATTATCGCAATTTGCACTTAATGATTAATGATGACACAGAAGCATAATATGTAATGTCTTCAAATTTTTGACTTAGACCACTTTCATAATTAACACTAAATGAATTCCATATAACGTTGAAATTACATCCACTATCTAAAGGTTCATTTTTGACGATATCGTAAAAATTACATTAAATACATATAATTTAAGATAATATGGATGTGAAATAAGTGATAAACTCATTTTTTTTTTAATTTCGACGTAGACCACTTTCATAATTATGGGCACATTTTTGCCAGGCACGTATTTGCTTCCATAGTCTATATCGATAGCTTTCGCTGGACGCATATGTGCGCCCATAGTATCAAAGTGATAATGGTATCATCACAACACGTTTTATCTAATCCCGGTGATTCCCTTGGTAGTAGGAAATTGTACATATACTGAAAGTTGTGGACTACAGAATATGTGTCTATTGAGTATATGACTACTGACTATAAATGACTATAGTCAGTATATTCGTTTAAAGGACTATAATGACTATAAAGACAGTTTAGCCCCGCACCCGTGGTATTTGGCCCGCCACCTAACAGACTACTCCCGCTCTTACCAGTTTTTCCACGCCCCTACAAGTATAGCTCCGCCTACTGCCAGTTTAGCCCCGCCTCCTACCTGTCTAGCCACGCCCACGGGAGTACTTGTCTCCGCCTCCTACCGCTTTGCTCCCACCTGATGCCAGTTTCGCCACGCCCCCACAAGTTTATCCCCGCCCCTGTGGTATTTGTCCCCGCCTCCTACCAGACTAGACCCGCCCCCGGGGGTACTTGGCTCCGCCTCCTACCGCTTTGGTCCCACCTGATGCCAGTTTCGCCACGCCCCCACAAGTTTAGCTCCGCCCCTGTGGTATTTGTCCCCGCCTCCTACCAGACTAGACCCGCCCCCTGGGGTCCTTGGTACCGCCTCCTATCAGTTTAGTCCCGCCCCCGGCGGTACTTGGTCCCACCTCCTACCAGACTAGCCTCGCCCACTGTGTATTTAGTCATTCTTCCTCTCTCCTTCTTAGTCTCTTGTAGTACAAAGGAAGTTTTTCTAAATTTCAGATTGAAAGACTTTAAATAACCTTATGAAAATTTAAATCATTGTTCGTCTCATCTTAAGGAATTCTTTACGAATGGATGTCCCAATACGCACTTGCGCAAAAAGATATATAATGCAATCATATTTTAACGATTGAATTGATAAGAATGATTTTATTATAAATAATATTATGTTTTAAATAAAATATTAATTTCTTTTTGTTTACCGACAAGTGTAAAAAAAAGAGAAGAAAAAAAATATTTGTTCGATTTGAAATCGAATAAATATTTCATTGAAAAGCCTTACGTATAGGATTAGAAGGTTTATCCGAAAAATTTGTGGCTTTGTTTGAGCAACGAAATTTCGATGAAACATTTATTATTCGTTTAAGAGTGATTATTGAAACAGAAGTTTCCTCTTTTTTTTTGTTTTCTTATTTATTTATTTTTTTTTTTTTTTAATTTCCATAAAGTTATTCGTACAAATTAGATTTTATTATTTAAACGTCGTTTTCCGTTTGTATATAATTTCAATTTGTAAAAACAAAAATGTTTTGAATCGCATAAATTATGTTTTCGAAGTGTTTTAAAGATATGTAAAATAAATTGAGTATTGTTTTTTTCAATTTGAAGCATCTTAAATTATGTTGAATGGACTTGGGCACCTTCATATTTTATAATGAATCTGATTGTTAATTTTGAAAATGGCTTAACTCTGGATAAGAAAACGCATATTATTCACTTAATAATTGCCACTATTTTATTAGGAATTATAAATTTAACACCCTTAGATACATTTAAGTAGTATAACTCATTAGTATCCTACACGTATATTTTTAAATTCATTGAAACGCAAACACTTAAATATCTCGATTTGAAGATAAATGGAGTTAGGCCACTATCAAAATAAACGGCTCATATATTCATATTCAATAATTAAATGATTATAAAAATATAATAAAAATTTTAATTCAAATCATGAACATAATTGGGATAAAACCTCAATAATAGCGATATCAGTTATTATTATATATCGATCAACGATGTGTTAATAACGATATTATTTATTATATTATTAATAAATATTTAATTAACAATATTTATTTATATTGTTATAATTTTATACTTTATGATTTTGCATAGACAAATAATATTTATGAATGAATGAATTTATTTATTTTATTCATTAATTTATTTGTTTTGCGAAAAAAAAAGAAAAAAAAGAAGATACAAAAGCGAAATGATTTCGATCGAAATAATTCTGATTAAATAAATAATCATTTAGAAGGGAATCTGAATTGAACACATGTGTCTAACGACACGACAAAGATACGATCGAAATAATCTAAGGCTAAACACTACGATACGTTTGATTGTATGAAAAGAGATAGGACTGATGGATAAACAAACGATGACGATATCCTAGACGATATGGTGTTCTTTGAGAGGCTGAGGGATGAGAGAACAAAAGAAAAGAAAAGAAAGAGAAGAAAGAAATTAAAAGAAAGATTAAAAAAAAATTCGTTCATTCGAAAAAAATCTTCGAATCGAAAATATTCTACGATTTTAAATATTTTCCCGATCGATCGTAATTTATTATAAGTTATATAAGTAATAAATCTTTTTCTTTCTTTGTAATTATGACAACATTCTTCATCGTACAAAATTATTTTCAACGGGACTTATAAGAGTCTGTTTTTCCTTTTTTCTTTTTTTCTTTAAACGAAGCATTCGAATTAAAAAGATGTTTTTTAATACGAGCTCGATTTAATACGGATCCAATGTACGATGTCAATGTAATTATGTCAATGAACAGCAATTATTTATTTATTAATTTTTATTTATATTTATAATGATTTATTTATTTTTTAACTTATTCCTTTTTTTGCGCGATATTATAATCTCTCTCTCTCTCTCTCTCCCTCTCTCTCTCTCTCTCTCTCTCTCTCTCTCTCTTTCAAATATTTCTTATCACGACAATTTATTTTCATACAATTACGATTTAATTTCATCAATAAGATTTATTTACATGTACAAATCTACAATTCTTTAAACTTATTTGCAGATCATTGACTTGAACTTTGAACATTGATACAATACTAAAAAAAGAAAGAAATATAATCGAACGAGTCGATAAAACTTACGACAAACATGAATGACGTTCAATTTTTTCGAAAAAGCTTTTCATTTATATGAAATTCGATCCTATCGTGGAAATATAATTGTTCGTGTTGATCATTTTATAATTTTAAATTCTATCGCATAATTTTATGTTAACAGTTTTGAATTTTCGCTCCGGCAAAAATGGCCGAATAGAATTTCTTTTACGACAGAGCACTCTTGCGACGAACCTTGGAATTAATTTAATAGATGAAACTCACAAAAAAGAAAAAAATAAAAGAAATAGATGCTATTGTCACTTTGATTTATTTTTCTCTTCGATCTTATCGTTAAATTATAATAATATAAGAAGAAAAAAAAATTATTCAATTACGATTCTTAAGAAAATATAAGAAAATTGACACCGAGTGTGCTATGTTTGGCGTGCTGATTCATTTGAACGGTGCGCAGATGTCGCGCGGGAACTTTGAATTTTCCTTTTTTCGAATTTGTACGTTTTTGTTTCTCAAGTGTTGTCCTCACAAAGCCAAGAATTCAAATCATTTTTTTTTAAACTCCATTTTAATCACGATTATTAATATATCTGATTTTCGTCGAAATTATTTTCTATACGTACGAACAAAAAGTAGACATTTTTTTATAGGTTAGTAAAGAAAAATTGCGACCAATATCTCTAATAAAAAAAAAAGAGATATTCATTTATTACCACTTAAGTTATTCAATTTTATTAATATTATTTATTTATATTAATAATATTAAATTCGAATGAAAATTACAAATGTTGAATAAATATATATTAATAAAGAAATATTTAATTAACGTAACAAAACAACATTTTCTACAAAAATAATAATCTTTTTATCTCATTCCTCAGCTCATAGATTTACATATAAATGATAAGATGAAATATAACGAACCAATCGATTTAATTGTTTTATTAATATCAATCATTATCGTAACAATTAAATTACATTACTATTCTTTTATATTTTAGATTTAACGTGAATGCATCGAGAAAGAAAGAAAGAAAGAGAAAAAGAAAGAAGAATCGTTCGAGTGAATCATTGAAGAATGAGGTCGAGGGATTCTATCGTTTACACTCCAGTTTCAATTGGTCCAGACACTGACGACGAAGAAACATTGGTTAATGCTGAAGTCTATAGCAATGGTAAGTTTGAAAAAAAAAAAAAAGAAAGAAAGAAAACGAGATCCATTCAAAAATGAAACAAAATTCGTTTCAACGTAAACAAACAGACATTAATTAATTAATTAAAAGAAATCATTTATCTTTATCAATGAAAAAAATCTTTATTTCTTTTTCTTTTCCTCTCTTTTTTATTTTTATATTTTTTTTTTTTTCATTATTATTATTACTATTATGCATTATTGAAACTTGATATACTCGAACGATAATTTACCGACATATACTCTGTCGATAATATCGACGAATGGTAAAAAAGAAACACAACGTTACCCTATAAGCTCGTATAAATTCTTTGTACTACGATCTACGTTAAAATGGCGCTGTTGGCGCGTGGGTTTGAGGTTAGTGGCCTCAAATGTTCAACCAACAGATTGACGTAAGAAAGGAAATCGCAAGATAAGAGGAACGAAATAAAG
>NC_060976.1:1505000-1510000 GCF_910589235.1 Vespa crabro
TCGATCTTTAAAATTTTTCTGTCACGAACGTTGTATCCCCGGACACCCGGTATACGAATATATCCAAAAGAGATGGTAATCTTTTGGTAGAATGTCGGTCGGCGTTCGCTTACACGCTAGCAAGTACCGGAGACTATCGTAACGATCTACCATGCTTTTTCTTTCGTGAGAATCCGACAATAAGTATAGACGTAAGTGAGTACATAAGTAATACTACTTATATATACCTTAAGTTAAGCTCATTTTCTTACATATTTATTCGGATATCAACTTAACTATTATATTATTTTTAATTATTATTATATTACTTATTATTATTAAAAAATTACGTATATTCTATTAAGAAAAAAAAAAGAAATATATATATATATATATATAAATATATAAATCACAACAATGTAAAATCTAACCTCCAAAGTATATTCATATAAATTTAACGAAATAATATTATCAATCATACAATGAAAATAATCTCAATAGTGTCACAATAAGTGAGCATTTACTTACCTAACTAAGTATGTACTTATGTCGTTACGTACTTACTTATTTACTTTCTTACTTAGACATTAAAAAGATATCAAATGCGGTAGTCGAACGACGCCATATTGCTTTCAACGTTTTACGGAAACATTCTAAGAGAACCATAATATTTATATATATATATATATATTTGTGTGTGTATGTGTGTGTGTGTGTATATATTCACGAGTCTCTTATACCGAAGTAATATCACATGTGTGACACGCGTAACACGGATAATAATAATCGGGCCAACCGATATACCGTTAATGGCGCGATAATTAACAGTCGTTTTAAACGATTTATAATTCGATACGCTAAAATTACTTGAATTAAATTCTCTCTCTCTCTCTCTCTCTCTCTCTCTCTTTATTTTTTTCTTTTCCTTTTTTTTCTCTCTATCTATCTATATACACATATATATCTAGTTCTACGTATTGCCTTGAAACAAAATGATACGAAAGAGAGAAAGAAATAGAAAGAGAGAAAGAGAGGAAAAGAGAAAAAGAGAGAGAGAGAGAGAGAGAGAGAGAGAGAGAGAAAGGTTGCATCAAACCGGCCCCGAGGCAACCGACTGCGCAACCTGCCGCAGCATTTATACCAGGTGGAAACCTGGGTTCGTGTTACGCGCGCGCGTCACCTTCAACCAGATAAAAGTACAAGAACGATACTTACGTTTTCTTACGTTAGTCTCTCTCTCTCTCTCTCTCTCTCTCTCTCTCTCTCTCTCTTTCTCTTTCTCTTATTGACTGATCGATATTGTGAAAAGCATATATACATATGTATAAATGTATGTATATATATATATATATATATATATATATATATATATACGGATGCATACATATGTATGTATGTATGTATGTATATATGAATGTATGTATGTACGTACGATTATATATACATATAAATGTACGTATGGAAAGATGGAAGGATGGATAGATGGACGGAGGAATGGATGCATGTATGTATGTATATATGGATAGATGGATAGATGGATAAATGTATGTATATATATATATATATATAAAATTTACATAGATGCGTGTATACATACATACACAATAAAGGAAATGCACGCATTGCAAACTCCCGCTGGTTGGGCCGTTCGATCGTTACCTTTTTGTTCCTCGTTCCGCAATCGAGCTCACCCCCATACACTTCTCGTTTTCGTGACTCTTACAAAACTGACCGACCGACCGGTCGTGTTACGAGCGTATACGATCGATTCGTCAAGTGTGTATTTATATGTATGTACCTACACACGCACACATATATATATGTATATATATATATATATATATGCGAGTGATATATCGGATAAAACGGTATGGTCGATTAAGAGATACGTCATAATTTTGTTACATCAAAAATTCGTGGATACCTGTAATTAAAGAAAGGTAGGAAGAAAAATATTGTAGGAAAATTGTAGGAAAGATTAAAATGGTTGAAAAATGATAAATTGTAGGAAAGGATAATATATATAGAACGATATGTTATATTATCTTTTTCTTTTTACTTTCCTTTTTTTTAATTTTTTTTTTTTTTATTCTTCTTCTTCCTCTTCTTTCACTCGCTGAGACTCATTTTTCTCTCCTTTTACTATTCTTTTTTTTTTTCTACGAAAGATTCGATTTACCCATGTGTATCTACTAATCCATCGTTCGTCATAAGCGTATAATCAATTCATAAGTATTTATTACATTTATTATATATATATATATATATATATATATATAGATCCAAAATTGATATCTAATAAAACTAATTTAACGATTTGTTAAAAGAGACATCGAAGTTTAATTAGTATCAAAAATTGTAACCTATTTATCGTTTTCGAAATAAATGTCGAAATCATTGTAACATATAACGCGATTATATTCTACAAAATATTAATATAATTTCTTATTTTTTTACAAATACTTTCTTTCTCTTCTTATTTTTTCCTCTTTTAAAATTTTAAAGTAACATTTATAACATATACGTTATACGCAATATCTTCCGAACTAATAATGAAATTAATATTAACAAATTTTGTCATCGATCATGGAAAGATTAAGAAATCTGCAAAAAAAATTATTTTCAATTTCAATCAAAATGTCAGACGTTTATATATTATTCGATTAAAATGAGATAAAAGTAAGTGATTTATAAACGTATGTATGCTTATGTCTGATATTATGTGGATTTGCTTATTGAGCTACCCTCGTTACGCTCCGCTCATGATTTTCTTACGCGATTGGACGCACGCGCGCGCGCGTGAGCGCGTGCGCGCATGCGATAGAGCACAAACTCAAGCTCTCTGGCTCCGTTCTTACATTACGGTCCGCTTTCACGATCCAAGTGACTACCGACTCTTGAATGAAAGAAGGATACCGTAGGGAATGAATGAACGAACCGAGAGAGCCGGCACCGAATGTCGCTCGCACGAGAGCACGCCTCTCCGATGGAGGAGAGCTACGCGAGTAAAGTGGGTAGAACTCATGTGGGCGATCATGCTCTCGTACGTTTACCTATATCTACAAAATATATGTGTGTGTGTGTGTGTGTGTGTGTGTGTGTATATATATATATTATATTGTTACCTATGTATAGTTTTCAGATACATATATAATAATATCTATATGTAATATATATAATAAATGTATATAGTATTATTTACAACTAAATATATTATATATATATATTACTAATATATGTAATATATTTATATTTAATAATATGTATGTATTGTATATATATATATGTATATATGTAGGTATATACATGGATATAAGTATATACATAAATATATATATATATATATATATATATATATTATATTGTTACCTATGTATAGTTTTCAGATACATATATAATGTATATGTATATGTAATATATATAATAAATATATATATTATTACCTACAACTAAATATATTATATACATATATTATAAATATATGTAATATATATATTAATAATATGTATGTATTGTATATATATATATATATATATATGTGTGTGTAGTGTGTGTGTATATGTGTGTGCATATATATATACATAAATATATATATCTACATATACTATATAGGTATAGAGAAAATTAGGTAGAATCATAGAAAATTTTGATATAATTACCAATATTGAAAATAGTATTTCTTAATGTTTAAAAAATGTAATACTTCGCGTGTACTTTAGCACGCAAAAAAAAAAAACAAAAAGAAATATAATGTTGAAAACTTTTTCAAAAAAAGAGTTTAAAAAGTTTTCAACTTTATATTTTCTTTCTTTTTTCTTTTTTATTAATTTTTTTGTTTGTTTGTTCGTATAAACTAAAGAAAATATAATTCAAATTATGATGATAAGAATGATTATTATCGAAATAACATTGAAGGTATATCTCACAATATTAAAATTTAATAATTAAATAATTATTAATTAATAATTAAATTAAAAAAAGGATACAAATATAATTTAATATTAAATATAGCGATAAATATGATTATATATCGTAATAATAATGAAAGTAATTATATTACATATATAAAAAGTATTAAAATTAAAAAAATAAATTCGAATTATTTTTAACGAATAAATTCGAAATAATTACAAAAGATTTAAAAGTGTTTAAAGTAACGTAAGATATACTTTAAGGATTATCTATCTAAAATTTTTCTCGTCTTGTCTCGTCCGGTTCTTCTCTCTCTCTTTCTCTCTCTCTCTTTCTCTCCCTCTCCTTTCTCTATCTCTCTCTCTCTCTCTCTCTCTCTCTCTCTCTCTCTCTCTCTCTTTCTTTCTTTTTCTCTCTGTCGTTGATTTTACACACCAGAAGAGAAAGATTCGCGTGGGCGAACTAGCAATGCATGTATAAACGCATATCGATCCCGCTTTTCGACGGCATGCGTCTTAAAACGTACGGAAACGTGCGTGTCCCCTTATAGTCGCACATTGAAAATATCTCTTCGTCGAATGTTATTTTTACATGTTGAGAATCGATCGATCGATCGATCGACCGATCGATGAATCGCGATCTTACATAGATAAAAATAACAACAATAATAATATACTTTGATCGTTAAACTCTGAAAACTTTATTATCTCGTATTAAATCGATTAAATTTAATAATAAAAGTAAAAAATTTCTATCGAATGAAAAATTTTATATATCTCAGAATTATTTCATTATTTATTATTTTATTTTAACGAAATAATAATATACTTGTAATGATATATTTATCGATAGGAAGTATAAATAATTTTATTGTAATAGATAATTTATATTCATTGTTATATAATGTATTTATTAATTATTGATTATTATTATATTTATATATCTTAATATATATATATATATATATATATATATATATATACACATACACACACATACACATATATATATATACCACTTTTTTTTACATAATTTACACTATTTATTTACAAACATAAATCAAATTTGATTTTGTTTAATATATATATATATATTTATATATATTTTTT
>NC_060976.1:1517500-1557500 GCF_910589235.1 Vespa crabro
AATTATAATAATTATAATAATAATTAAATAAATTCAAATTAAAGATATCAAAAATTCGGAAATAATTTTTTTTATTTTGTTTTTTGTTTTTTTTTGTTTTTATAGGGATTTTATATTTATATAGGGTGCATCAAAAATGTTTCTTGATGGATCAAGTTTTTTTTTTTTTTTTTCAATAATTTTAAAAAACTATTAATCTTTTTCGACAGTTCTCAGACTTATAGATGAGCTTTCTTATTTTATAAGTTAGTCTTGTAGTTTTAAAATCTGATTTAAAAAAAGAAATAAATATAATCTATAATATATAAATATAACGTTTAATTAACACTTAATGAAAGGGTTAAAATTTCATTAAAAAAAAAAAGCAATGATATAATTAAGTTATTTACTCGTTTAACAAAAATAATCAAAAGACAAATATTAAAATATTATTCCACGAAATGATTTGAATATGTACATATTATTGCATATATATATATATATATATATATATATATATATATACATTTATATTGGCAATTATTTAAAAAAACAAAAACCCAGAAAAAGAAAATAAATAAAAATAAAAATAAAAATAAAAATAGTAATCAAAGATAGTTTTATCTTTGTAATCAAAGATATTTCAAGGGGATAATTTTCTTTAATGAATTATTAAATATAATACACACACACACACACACACACACACGCATACACACACATGCGCGAACACACATACACAAATTTTAAATTTCTTATGGAGATTATTTCATTGATATTGGAGAATGTAGTTATAAGGTTTCTAGCTCACGTTCTCCTTTATCTCGTAGGAAACTCGTTCGAAGAATCGTTCGAAGAATCGTTCGTGTTCGAATGATCGAAACGATTCAGACCGTTTGAATCGCGTGCCGTCGAACATTATCAGAGGTGCGATTGAGGAGAGGTCTCTACTTACTTCAAAACTTTCTCCGACAACACGGAGTCCTCAAATCCGTAGAACACTTTGATCATCCGCGTTCTCTTTATCCTGAATTCGTTAACCAAATAAAATGGACGATGAAGTCTTTACTAATTTCTATTTTTCTTTCTTCTTTTCCTTCTTTTTTCTCTTTTTTTTTTTCTTTTGCTTCCTTTTACAAGATTCGTAATAATTAATATCGAAAAAGAATTAAAAACATATGAACCATGATTATGAATGGACAAAATCAAATATAGAAGAAACGTTGATGTATAGACGTTGCAAAAGGAACGTTATTCTTTTTTCTTTTTTTTTTTTTTTTTTTTTTTTTTTTTTTGCAAGATTCATATAACAATTAATATCGGAAATAAGTTGAAAATATTATTAAATCATATTTTCCAAACATTTACTTATAACATTTCACTAATATCTTTTAAAACGTCTTTAACGCGTCATTGTTTCGCCATTAAAAAGTCTATTAAACAATCCAACAAAATGAGAAATAAAATAATTAAATAAAATAATTAAATAAAATTAATTTAAAGACGTAAAATGGACGACAAAGGAACATTATCTTAATATTAATTATTTAACGATAATCGTGATAAATAATAATCACAATAATAAGTTAAAAATATAACGAAACATGATATACATATCTTAATCAATTTTACGGATAATTATGTTGTTTTGGGCGATAATTGTATTGGGCGATTAACAAAAAAAAAAAAAAAATTAAAAAACAAAAAGTAAAAAGAAAGCAAGAAAAAAAGAAGCAAAAAAAAGAAAATGAAATTAAATCAAAGACATAACCTTTTTGATTTTTTATTTTCCGTGGACTATTCGATGAAAATTACTTTCTCCATTCTGAGTCACTCTAAAGATAATATATACGTACATGCACACGTAAAGGATACATACTATATACATAAATAGATACGTACATATATGTATATGTATGTAACATCCAAACCACATTCGTCCGATTGTAAGATTGTAATAGGAGAACAATTGAATGCAGAAAATTTTTTTCTCCGTTTGAAATACGTTCTCTCGAACTAACATCTGACTTTTAACGAATATATATATATATATATATATATATATATATATATATATATATATATATATGTATACATAATACATATTACAAATATATATAATTCACATTAAACATTACTTCTCTAAGAAACGAAGTCTATAACTTTCAATTTGTTTGACCTAATTTTACTGCTAATATTTTCTTTTACTCATAATTGTAAGGCACATATTAACTCTATACAAATAAAGGGAGAGAGAGAAAGAGAGAAAGAGAGAAATATTATATGTTATATAAGATTTGTTATATATATATATATATATATATATATATATATATATATACCATTAATTAATTATAATATTAATTATAATATACATATATATATTACATATATTATATCTTTTATATATATAACATATGATATGTATAATATATCTTATATATATAAGACATATTCAGTTTATATGTTATATATATATCATTTATTTATTACACACATATATATATATATATATATTTATATAACTTATATATTATGTAAATTATATATATATATATCATTTATTTATTTCATATATTAGATGGAAAATAATCGTTTTTGCGCATATCGATATTTGATTATGATTAAAAATAAAAACTTGTTAAAAATTTATTCGTTTGAATTTAATTTAAGAAAGCGACATTACTTTCCGGTTCACCTAATATATATATGTATATATATATATATAAAATTTAAAAATTAAATATAATTAAAAATAGACTATATATGAATTTAGAAACTTCTCGAACGAATGTATTCATATTAAAACGGAAATTTAATAGAAAGAGAGATAAAGGAAGAAAGAGAGGGGGAGTGAGAGAGAAAGAGAGAGAGGGTGATGATGGGGGGAGAGACGAAAGAACAGAGGAATTAGGAAACCGAGGCCGATACTCATTGGTTGGCACTATAAAGTGGAACGATATACTTCCGTTTTAAACTTTCTGTGGTATGAGACAGTGATCTGTGAAGGACTTATTTATTATTTTAAATGTGTGCGCGTATGAAAGATAGCGACGAGTTTATGTATGCGGTTGTAGGGTAGCCACCTGTTGCAACCAATCGCATGTCGATGATTGACGCTTACCTTTCAGACCGTAACGTAGTATATTTTACGAGTATTGTGATTACGTTTCCTGTGCTCGGTTCATTCATTTTTTATCTCTCTCTCTATCTATCTAACTATCCATCTCTCTCTCTCTCTCTCTCTCTCTCTCCCTCCCTCCCCCTACTATCTATCTATCTATCTATCTACCTGTCTATCTATATATGTATAAAAAGAGAGAGAGAGAGAGAGAGAGAGAGAGAGAGAAACAAACAGAGAGATAGAAGAAGACGGAGAGATTAATCTACTTAATAATTTTGAAGAAGTTTTTAGAATAATTTTTGATTAGAATTATTTTCGTACTCGTAAAAATAAATTTAATAAATGATTTTTCTGTATTGATTAATTTTTCTTCTATTTTCTTTTTTCTTCCTTTTTTTTTTTTTTTTTTTTTTCTAAATTATAATTTCTCCGATAAGAACAAATCGATAGATAATACGAATAGAGCAGTTTTACTTTTCATGTAAAAAATTTCGTCGTATAAAAATTTAATAGATGATCGTTCTTGAAGCATTACTTTTTTCTTATTTTCTTTTCTTTTTTCTCTTTTTTTTTTCTTTCTTTTTTTTTTTTTTTTTTTATTTGTAATTCATAAGAAGAAATCGATGTATAATAATTCGTGAGGAACACAGTTCTACTTTTCGTATGATTTAATAATTGCGAAGAAATTTTTAGGATAATTTTTTTTTCTGAAAAATTTCGTCATCGTATAAAATTTAATACGTGATTGTCCCGGAGGATTACTTTTTTTTTTCTTTTTTTTTTTTTTTTTAATTTGTAATTCATAAGAAGAAATCGATGTATAATAATTCGTGAGGAACAAAGTTCTACTTTTCGTGAGGAGACGCATCTTGGGGCAAACATCAGCAGCAACTTCAGACGAGGCCAACGGACTTGTTACTCTCCCGCGTGTATCGGCTATTAACTTGGTTGCAGGTTTCTCAGAATGGACGTACCAGACAAGACTGGTAGGACTGGTGGTCACTGTTCGACCCTCCCGTCCGTCTATTCTTACTCGCGTTACACACGCAACACACTTACGGAAACATCGCTAACACATCCTTCTCACGAATCCTCGTGTCTTCTATGGAGTTAGGAGAGCAACTTCGGATAAACGAGCAGGTTTCCTTATTTGTCGTTTTAAACCCCTTTCTTTCCTCCCTCCCTCCCTCCCTCCCTCCCTCCCTCCTTCCCCCACATACTCCCTTAAAAACTATCGTACAAAAATCTAATCCAAACGTTGTTTCCAACGAAGTAAGTTATTTAATGGATTATTGTAAATAATGTTATAGAGAAATATATTGAAAAATATAATCGTTTTGTTTCATTTAT
The DNA here is from genome assembly GCF_910589235.1 of Vespa crabro. Classification (NCBI taxonomy): domain Eukaryota; kingdom Metazoa; phylum Arthropoda; class Insecta; order Hymenoptera; family Vespidae; genus Vespa; species Vespa crabro. The sequence continues at coordinate 1,521,954 of NC_060976.1, forward strand.
ACGGATTATAAATATTATCTATTAATAAAAATAAAAAAAATATATATATATGTATATAGAAATTAAAAAAAGTTATAGAAATAAAATATAGAAATATAGAGATTTTTATAATGGAATATTATCAATTAAAATTGAAAATAATGTTGAACATTTTTCATCTTACTATATTTGTTTAATGGACAATTATAAATAATTCTAAAGAGAGATATTAAAAAATGAGCGGGGTTTTTTTTCTTTTTCTTTTTCTTTTTTTTTTTTTATACAGATTAAATTTTTTTTTTCATTTTTTTTTTTTTTTGGATACAGATTAAATATTATCCATTAAAATTAAATATAGAAATTCTCCCAAGTATATTATTAGTACATTATTTAATAGATAATTATAACATTTGTGATTTTTATATAATGATTAAAATTATGATTGAATATATCCGTTCGATTAATAATATTTAAATAAATGTGATATATTAAGAGCAAATATAATGTAAAAATTTTCAAATTAAATATTATCCGTGAAAAAGCAAGTAGAGTAATTTTCCATGCAAATGGATAATTATAAATAATTCTAAAAGGGAGATATTAATAACAACGAAAAAAAACCGTGCATTATTTTTTTCTTTTATATAGATTAAATATTATCTATTTAAAGAAAAAAAAAAAAAAAAAGAAAGAAAAAATTATTTAATAGATAAATACAAATAACGTTAAAGAGTGATATGTTAACAATGTGGATGAGTAAAAAGAACGACAACGTCGTTATCTTTAACAGGGAGAAAATATTATCCATACGAAAAAAAGAAAAAAAAAAAAAAAAAAAAGAAAAGAAGAAAAGAAAAGAAAGAAAAAATAACAAATAATATTGAATGAAATTGGTGAAATTCTTGACAATTATTACATAATTCAAAAATAAGATATCATATTGATATAAAACACACACGATCACCCACGCGCTCACGCATAAACCCACACAAGCACACATCGTACGCTCGTATATAAAAATTACGAAATATCAAATTAACATGTGAAATAATATATAATGAATAAGAACAGGAAGAAGAAGGAGAAGAAGAAGAAAAAAAAAAAGAAAAAAGAAAAAAAAAGGAAGAATCTAATTCGCAGACCCAATTCTTACGATATGAGTCGCTCGCATCAATTTCAGACTTGACAAGGTCAAGTGGTAGAACGAACTTGTGATTCCAATAATCAATTGATCATCACTTGATCGTCATCGTCATCGTCATCGTCATCATTTTAATAATTAATCACAATAGGATGTCGAACGTAATGGAGAAAAAGGGGAGAAAAAAAAAAGAAAAAAAAGAAAAGAAAGAAAAATAGTTTCATGGCGTTAAACAGTGAAGATGGAGTTAACGATAAGTTAAACCTCACGCGTATTTTCTTTACTTAGAATTGCACAATAAGTATACTGGAAGCAGCAGCAGTATCGTCTGGCAAAGTGAATTACAACAATGCGTTGAAATCTTTTACTATGCTTCGGGCATAGATTTCTAAGAGAGTTCGTAAGGTCGTTTTGTTCCCACAATAGAATAGGTTTATACCGTTGCTATATACTTAGAACACAAACCTTACACCGGTTTTGTTCTTTTGAAAAAAAAAAAAAAAAGAAAAAAAAAAGAAATGTATCACGTTGGCGTATGAACTTAATTATTTCATAATTAACGTAATTAACAACGATCGAGAAAAAATTTTCTTTTTCAAAGTTAATAAAGTAAATCGATGAACTGATTATTCGATATTTTTTATTCGTATAAAAAGAAAAAATAATAATAGTGCATAATTAACGTAATTAACAACGATCGAGAAAAGATTTTCTTTTTCAAAGTTAATAAAGTAAATCGATGAACTGATTATTCGATATTTTTTTATTCTTATAAAAAGAAAAAAAAAATAATAATAGTAATAACAAAAATAAAAAAATTATAATTATAATAATAATATTAATAATAATAATTTCTATCCATTCAAATATAAGCATTATTATGATCTCGTGCGTGATTAAGCTGATTATATATTTATCTTGTCAGCGACGAAAAATTTATGTATTTTGAAAATTTTTTTTCTTCCGAAATAATTCGAAAAACTAATAATTTGAAATTGTTAATCGATGTTTTGTTTTTATCGAAAAAAAAAAAAAGAAAAAAATAGTAATAATAATACCGTAATATACCGTATAATTAAGGAGATCATGTAATAAATAAATTGTGATAAATTAATAATTTGACGTTGATATTCAATGTTTTTGTTCGTACGTAAAAAAAAAAAAATAATTTGTACGCACGTTTTCTGCGCGGGAAAATTTATGTATTTTGAAAAGTTTTTTTTTTTTTTCATAACTTCTTATTCAAGGGAATAAAATAAATCGATAAATTTATAATATTACGTTGGTACTATGTTTAGTTAGTATAAAAAAAAAAAAAAAAAAAAAAAAGGAAAAGAAAAAAATTTTTTTTCTACCAATTAGTATATAGGCTCTGTAATCTGCTGTATAATTAATGTGATCACATATTTATCTTGTCAGCGTCGAAAAATTTACGCATTTTGAGAATCTTTTTCCCGGAATAGGAATAAAATAAATCGAAAAATTAATAATTCGATATTAATACTTCGATGTTTTATAAATTAAAAATAGAGGAAAAAAAAAGAATGTTTTCCTACAAATTTACATGTAGTTTCTGTAATCTGTTGCATAATTAATATAATTACATGTAAATCTTGTAAGCGCCGAAAAAATGTACGTATTTTGAAAAATTTTTTTTTCATCGATCTTATAAAAATAACTCGAAGAACTAATAATACCATTTTGTTATTTGACATTTTAATCTTATAAAAAAAGAAAAATATTGGAGGGAAAGAATTTCATCAATTTGACGAAAAAAAAAACATTGCGTTTTGTTTATATAAAAATAAAAACAACAACAACAACAATGTGGAATTATTAGGGAAAGTATTAAAAAGAAATAAAAAAGAAAAAGAAGAAGAAGAAAAGAAAAATTCCAAAATACGTGGTTTTTTTTTTTTTTTTTTTTTTTTAAAGAAATTACTTAACACTTAACAGAAGATTGAAAGAAGAAAAAGAAAAATGGAGAAGAAAAAATATACAAGCACTCGAAATATTTCATTAATTTTATTGAATAAAATATTTAATGAATATTCAATAAATATTTAATTAAATGTTGGATTATTGAAAATATTTAATAAAATATTTAATTAAATATCGTATTATTTAAAATATTTAATTAAATATTGTATCATTTAAAATATAATATAAATATTGAGAAATATTTAATAAATATTTAATAAATATTTAATTAAATATCGTATTATTGAAAATATGATATAAATATTAATAAATATTTAATTAATGTTATTAAATCAAATGTTTAAGAATTATTTAAAACGTAATACAAGTACTAAGAAATATTTTCTAATATCCGGGAAAAGGTACACGTTTCTCTCCCTCTCTCTTTCTCTCTCGCTCTCTCTTTTTCTCTATCGTGTTTTCTACGATTTCGAGGCACGTATCTTTTCGTCTTATCTGCAATGTGTTATCGTGTTACAGCAGCGAGCCGCGTGTTTTATCTTCTTTAGAAATGTACAGGTAAGCTTCGGTCCCTCTTTTCAGATAAACCAAGAAGGATAGACTTCGCTCGGTTAATCAGTCTAATCTATCGCGAACGTAGCTAATCCCATTAGAAGTTAGTACTAACTTTCTGTCCATCATACCAAAACGTATTACACTTATATATTATATATACTTGTATATATGTACGTATATACGACGAATATACGAAAATTTTCTCTTTTATCTATGGATACACTAAAATCTTATTAAGATAAAGTTATTTTGAAAAGTAACAGATAAATGACCGAAAATAAAATCTTCTTTAATGCTTTTATTATATTACAAGATACAAATGGAAAGTATAAAATGTAGAATAATTTTGTTACTAATGGAATGAAAAAATAAAAATGAGGATAAAAGAAAAAAAAAATATATTAATGTCCAATTAACGTACGCATTTTTTCTATTTATTATACTTTCTTTCTTTTTTTTCTTTTTTTTTTTTGTTTTTTCTAATGTCAGAATCAGTCAATAAATTGACTTGTTTTTTTTTTTTTTCTTTTCTTTAAATCCATTGTTTCTTTTTGTTTTTCATTTCTTCATAATCATTAAAAAGTTACAAAAATTTTGTTTTAAATGGATAATCAAACATTAACTTCGATCGTTAATAGTTTTCGATTGAATAAAAAAAAATATTAAAAACTTGGCCTCGTTCGAAGGACGTTTTTATTATTCTTTTTTTTTCTTTTTTTTTCCTTTTTTCTTTAATCTACTTTAACTCTATGAGGCATAAGAGATGTTCTTTGGAATATGAAAAAAAAAGTTTTTTTCAATTATTTAACATAAAATATTCCTTGAAATGAGAAAGAAAAGAGAAAAAGAAAATAATAATGAGGCAAGTTAAAATATACTCCCCGTGTGCGTAAAAAGTTATGCTAAAAGAAAAAAAAGAGAGAAGAAAAAAATCTGTCAATAACTTTATTGAGATATTATTGTTGCTGTAAAAATGTGTATTATCTTGCTTTTTATTTTTATTTTTAGTTATTTATTTATTTCTTTATTTATTTTTTCAATTTTTAAAAATTTGTCTTTTTAAATATTCCTCAAAGTGTTTAAACGCTGCCACGCGCATTCAAAACACTTTTTGTTAATTAATAATATAAGCAATTATAGTTACAATTAATGATATAATTGATTATCGTAACAATTGCTATTTTTTCAAGAGTATATCTCAATCCCTGCTCCTCCCTCTCTCCCTTTAACGTTTACACGTTCACATACGTATGTACGTAAAGCTCGAAATCTGTAAAATCTTTGGGGTATGTGAAAGAAAAAAAAAGGAACCAAGTGTTCAGATATATTCCGTAAGAAAAAAAAAAAAAAAAAGAAAAAAAATCTTTTGTTCCAAAAAATATTCATTCTTTTGACCGATTTATCCCTATGCTGTTGCATCCTTAAAACCTGCGACAAGATGAGAGAGAACGAGAGAAGAAGCCTTAGGCAAGTGTCTGCGGGCAAACTTTCTCTCACTCTCAACTACGAGCAACACTACCATCGAATACTTACATCTATCGGGTGTACCGTTTGAAATCGATCCGTTTAATCCGTTTTATCCTTCAACTGTAATCGACGAAAATACGAAATATTATTTATTCAGTCGTCCAATTCGAATGGTTTTTTTTTCTTTTTTTTTTTGTTTTATAGTTATCATTTAAAAGTCACGCGAATCAAAGAAGTTTTTTTTCTCTTTTTTATTTCCTTTTTTTTTCTTTTTTTTCTTTATGTATATATAAATGTCACTTTTTTCTATTTTTTTTTTCGAGGTCACCTATACCTTGCTTCTTTCTTTCTTTGATTTCTTTTTCTTTTTTTTTTTTTTTCTTTTCTTTTCTTTTTTTGTGACGTATACGCGCGCACACAAATTTTTTGATTATAAATATTTGTCAATATTTTATATAAATAGATATTAGATACTTTTAGTAAACATAAACGCAGCCTGAAAGCTTAATTATTTATACCAATAGGTATTGATATTTTATTATAAATACTTATCAAAATATTCATATACATATATTGGCTTATACAAAAACATTATAAATATTTTTCAATATTTTGTATAAATATTTTAAATATTTAAATATTTATAATATTTATAATAAACTTAAACTCAATCCTGAAAGCTTAATTATTCATACTGATTAATCATATTTATCAATATTTTTTGAAATATATGTATGTACGTATATATATATATATATATATACATAGTATAAATAACATTTATATATATATATATATATATATATATATATATATATATATATAAACGTTATTTATTCATGATTTTTTTCCTTCATTCGTTTTTAAGGTCACCCAAGTCTCCTTCCTTTTTTCTTTATTTTTCGACGCGTATGCGCGCATACAAATTTTTCCTATTGTTTATTATACCTCTATGAATGCATAATAATGTGTATGAGTTTAAAACGATCGCGACCTTGGACATCAAAATTTTTCAGAAATCTGTACGAAGTATTTTAGGTTTAATATCAACAATAATCATAAATTATTCGTTTCCTTCGATTATGTTTCTAACATTTGCGAGTTATCTTTAAAAAAAAAAAAAAAAAAAAAAATTAAAGCTTGAACGTTCTCTAGAAAGAAAAAAAAGTCAATTTAAAAATCAAGAAAAAATAAACACATTCAATATTCAAATAAGTAATACTGAAAGATTTAACAATGGACGAATCCTTGAATATCTGAAAAAAATAAGAAAATAAAAAAGAAAATAGAACAACAACAAAAATAAATGTCTTCGTATCATTGAAATCTGGTATCTCGCTTGGACGTATTTAAGTTTAACGTTAATTAAAAAAAAATTTTTACCATTTTAGTCCAAGGTCTATTTCAAGATTATAACTATTGTAAATGGATGAACGCAGCTATTGTTATGTTGGTCTGTAGCGTACAACGGAAAAGAAGGAATAGTGTTTGTAAACGTCAAAGAGAAAAGAATAAAAATAAAAATAATAAAGAAAGAAAAAAAAGTACATAGGTGTCCTTGAAGAAGAAAAATAAAAACAAAAACAAGAAAAAAATCGAACGTCAAAGTGTCGTTTATAAAACAAAAGAAAAAAAGAAAAAAAAAAAGAGGGTAAAAAGAATTTCTTCTTCGTCCAATTCGTCTTTTAAAAACTATTTAAAATTACTTACGTAGGAAATTTTCTTTTCTATCGCATTATCGCAAGATAAATGAGGAGATAACTTAAGTGGCCTGTTTTAAACGAAACACCCTATATATGCATACATACATATGTAAATACACACGCACACACCTATACACACATATATATATATATATATATATATATATATATATATATATATAATACGTTATATATATATAATATATATATATAACGTGAGTCGTTCTCCTTAAAGATTCGTTGATGATACTTAATCGTTGCCGTTTCGTGAATCATGAATGTGTATCATCGAATGGAAACATAGACCGGAAGTCAATTAAATGTAGACCTTGCAGGTGTTTTAACCCCACCTTTTATAAGCCCTCTTTCCAATTCTTTCTTTCGAAGCTCGAGACGAAAAAATATTTCAGACGAAAGTTATTTATTTCTATTTTTTTTCCTTTCTTCTTTTTCTTTTTTTTCTTTTCTTTTTCTCTATTTTTTTTTTTTTTTTTTTTTTTTTTTAACCTAAAATATGCATGATATTAAAGAAAAGAAAAAAGAGATAAGATCGAAGTTGACCTTGAAACAATCTTGATAGATTCCATCGCGAATAGAAAAAAAAAAACCTAATAAATATCGTAATCATTTTTATCGCCTTGAAAATCGAATGGAAAATTTTTTTCTAGAATTAATTTTTTCCTTTAAAAGAAAATGTATTTCCTGATTTTCTTTATTTTTTTTTTTTTTTCATTTTTTTTCTTTTCATTTCCTTTTCTTTTTCTTTTTTCTTTTTATCGAAACAATAACGCTATCTATCTCGGACACTATGTTATAAAAAAAAAAAAAAAAAAAAAAAGAAAACATTAAAAATTTGCGTATTCATGTATACGAAGTAATTAAATAATTTTAAACGAAAAATGAACTGGAATGAATCGAATGAATAAATAATTAAAATAAATAAATAAATAAATACTTTGTAATAAAAAACAAAAATGACATTGAAATAAATTAAATTGGATATAAGACATTAAACAACGAAACGTATAAACGAAAAAATGAAGGAATAAAATTAAATGAAAAAAAAAAAAAAATAAATAAATTAAAAAAGAAATTAAAAAACAAATGTGTACCTATACACACCCATTTATTATATATGTACATATATATACCCATAAGAACTTAAATACTTACGTGAGTTCAGTTATACGACATGTTTATGTATAGCGTTAATAAAATTAACGACAACAGCAAATACGACCCATTCTAATCTATCTATCTATTTATCTGATTTCTCTCATTAATTTTTTTTTCCTTTTTCTTTCGTTCTTTTTTTTTTTACTTATTTATTTTTATCTATTTATCTATTTGTTCTTTTTTCTTTTTTTTTTTTTTTATTCACAACCTATCACTCAAGCAAGTGAAAGACTTACGTATAGATCGCAACCTTCTTTTCTATTATACGAACCATATCGTACTTTATTATAGTCATTATAATCTTAGTCCTAGTTCTAGTTCTAATCCTATTCCTACTTGTAATTATATTCATAATAATAATCCTAATCCTAGTCCTAATTATAGTCCTAGTCGTAATTATAATCGTAATCCTAGTCCTAGTTCTAATTGTAATCTTAGTTGTATTTGTAGTTGTAATCCTAGTTCCAATTGTAATTCTAATCGTAACCCTAGTCGTATTTGTAGTCTCAGTCCTAGTCCTAATCGTAATTTTATTCCTAATTGTAATCCCCGTCTTAAACATAGTCATTGTCCTAGTCATAATTATAATCGTAATCCTAGTCCTAATTCTAATTGTAATTCTAATCGTATTTATAGTCACGATCTTAGTCGTAGTCGTAATCCCAGTTCTAATTGTAATTCTAATCGTAATCCTAGTCGTATTTGTAGTCTCAGTCCTAGTCCTAATCGTAATTCTAGTCCTAATTGTAATCCTAATCGTAATCCTATTCGTAATCCTAGTCGTAATCCTAGTCGTAGTTATAGTCATGGTCGTAGTACCAGTCTTAATTATAGTCATTGTCCTAGTCGTAATCGTGGTCGTATTCCTAATCCTAATCATGGTCGTGGTCGTAGTTCCTAGGTCCTAGGTCCTAGGTCCTAATCTTAGTCTTGTTCATAGTCATAGTCATGGTCGTAGTCGTAGTTATAGTCTTCTTCATCGTTGTCGTTTCTCGAGCGATTCGAAAGGTAACAGAATGTGTTCAGCTCGAGAGAAAGAGAGAGAAAAAGAGAGAGAGAGAGAGGAGAAAGAGAAAGAGAAAAAGGGGATGGAATGGGATGGAATGAGACGGAATGGAATGAGGGATACGAGGGGAGAGTGGGAGAGTAGAGACGGATAGACCTTCTGTGGCCGATTTAACGAGCCTCCTTAACCTGGACCAACCATTCAGAGAACTTCTTAGAAGTATTATACTTACTTATTCGCAACTAATACATTTACGATTTTAAAATAGAAAATTCTTCTTTCTATCCAATTTTTATTCGCGTCCTTATTTATTTTTTATTTTGTCCTTTAATGTATCTTTATTTATTTATTATTTTTTTGATTTTTTTGATTTTCTTCATTTTTATTTTTATTTTTATCTTTATTTTATTTTTATCTTTATTTTTTGCTTTTGATTTTTGTTTTTGGTTTTATTTTGGTTTTGGTTTTGTTTTTCTTCTTTACAAATCGTCATGCCGTTGCTTTCTTTTTTTCTTTTCTTTTCTTTTCTTTTTTTTCTCTTTTTCTTTTTATTTTATTTGACTTCTTTTTCACACGGATTGACATTATCGTCAGTAATTATTTTATAATTTCGTAATCGTCGATTTTGTTTCTATTATTTCTTTTTCTTTTGTAATATTAATAATATTGATCTATTAATTTTTCAATCCTGATTTCGATGAGCATTTTAATGTATTGCATTTTACATCCGCAAATAATCAATTTTGAATGTTTTCGAAAGGTTATAAATTTTTTTCTTTTCCTTATTTTTTTTTTCTTTTTTAATTTTTTTAATTTTTTCTATTGCTTTTTTTTCAATTAAATTAACAAAATTTGTCTACCAATCAATAAGTACATAAATAAAATTATGAGTAATAAAAGTAAATTATCTGAAGTGGTTTAAAATAAATGCAATTAATCATTAACATTTCGAAACGTATCCAAATGTTATTAATTAAAAAATATCATCATCTTCATCATCATCATCATCATCATCATCATCATCATCATCATCATGATAATCATAATCATCATAATCATCGTCGAAAGATCGACAAGAAAATCCATTGGACTAATTTTTCTTTTGATGTAATCGCGAATAAAATATTTTTCTTGAAAAAGAGAAGAAGTGATAAAAAATATTTCCCCTTACATCTAAACCCCCAAGACTACGCCACCCCAACCCATCCCACCCCCACTCTTATTCATCGATTCGTTTTTTTGTCTCGATATAGTTTTCTTTCACTGCTTTTATTTTGTTTTTCTCTCTTTCTTTTTTTTTTTTGGGTCTTCTTTTAATTTCTTTTCCCTTCTCAAAAATCACTTTTTCTACGATCGAAATTTATAAAAACGATCGTCATGTCAAACGAATAGATATGTACGTAGTATACGGAGTCAAATAATGCAAAGAAGGAGTTAAACTCGTCGCGCGAACATTCGATTCCTATGGTCTTTGTTCTGAAAGTCAGTGGAGCGTCGTGAGGACAAAAAGATGAGGGTAAAACAAAAAAAAAAAAAAAGAAAAAAGAAAATAGAGAAAGAAAAAAAAAGTATAAAAAGGGAAAAGAAGGAAAGAAAACGACAAAAAGGCTAGGAAAAAGGAAGAAAGAAAACGACAAAAAGTCTAGGAAAAAGAGAGAAAGAGAGAGAGAGAAAGAGAGAGAGAGAGAGAGAGAGAGAGAGAGAGAATAAGAGAGAAAGAGAGAAGGAGAGACAAGTTTAGCGCGGAAGCAAGACGTACTTACTTCCTTGGAGCTCTTTACGTCTTCGAGTGCGTTGACCTAGCTTACGGTAAGCCAGCCCCGAGTGGAATTGCACCTGCCTACCTGTGTGCACTTACCTTACCAGGATAGGAGGTCGTGAGACCCGAATTACCTACCTACCCCCACCCTTCCCTCTCCCTCCACTCCATTCCTCTATCTGTCTATCTTTCTCTCTTTCTCTCTCTCTCTCTCTCTCTCTCTCTCTTTTCCCTGACCCTTACACTTATAACTCGATTAATCCTTTTTCAAAAAAGTTTCAATAATATAACATCCCTAAGATTTTCTATCCTCGTTTATTTGACGTATTATCATCATAATACGTAGGATTAAAAATTATCATAACTTTTTGAATGTTATATCCTAGATGTAATGATTTTGATAAATCTTTCGATCGAATTTCTGTTTCATCATGAATCACATTTATATTTCATTGATATAGAAATAGAAATATGAATTGGATGGAGTTGGGAGGAGAGGGGGAAGACGAGGGAAAGAAATGGTATTTTGAATAAATTTTCATGTTTAAACTGAATAATAATAATAATAATAATAATAATAATAATAATAATAATAATAAAAATACACGATTTGATTATCTATGACGTAATTATATTACGCATTGATATTTTATTATTTTTATTTGTTGTTATTTAATATGTTATTTATATGTTATTTTATTTATTATTTTATTTGTTATTTAATATTATTTTTTTATAAGATTCATGTACACACATGCTGACCATTTATTATACAAAATATTATAAATATTCGTCGGTATTTTATATAAATTGATATTAGACATTATTAATAAGCTCATACGCAACCTGGACATATATATAATATAATTATATATATTGATATTACGTATTGATATTTTATTATAAATATTTATGAAAATATTTATATATTATTTATTTTTGAAAAATATATGCAATTATTTAAGTATTTTAATAAATAAATAAATAAATATATATATATATAATAATTCGTTAGAATTTTATATAAATATATATAATATTTGTAATAAATCCATACACAACCCTAACATTTGATTATTTATAATAATATTACGTATTAATATTTTATTACAAATATTTATCAAAATATTCATACATATATTGACTTATACAAAACAATAAATATTTTTTAGAATTTTGTATAAATATTTTAAATATTTAAATAATTTTATATAAATATTTTAAATATTTCAAATATTTATAATAAACTTAAATTCAATGATTTCCTGAGAGCTTAATTATTCATACTGATCATTCATATCCCGTATCGATATTTTATAATAAATATTGATAAAGAATATAAAATATACCAACAATATATATATATATATATATATATATACATACACACACACACACACACACACACACACACTTCAGAATATTTATCATTAATTGATAGAAAATATCAATCGTAAAATAATAAAAATAAAATTCAATATATACATAAATTTATTCAATATAAAATTATTAAATTATATATATATATATTAAATTTTATATATCACATACTATGTATATATTAAATATTATTAATATATACATAGTATGTATATATTAAATATTATATATCATATATTATATAGTATATATAGTATATAATACATACCGTATATATATATATATATACACACTTATGGTAAAACGTCGTTCGTGCTGATAGAAAATAAGATCGTTCGGTTGAAGAAGTAGAAGTGGTAGGTAGAAGATAGGTAGGTAGGTAGGGTCGCGCGTGAGTTAACGAGGTCGAACGCATCACGGTGATCGGGGAGCTTGGTGTTGCAGAAGCAAAAGAGGATGCGGATAAGTCGCAAAGTCACGTTACACGTGGTGCTCACGTACATTACGTGAGTATAGGTAGGTAGGTAGGTAAGTACGTGAGGGTGATCGAGAGGAGGACAAGCGCACGCGAGCTCCCGTCGTGACCTCACTTTCTAGAATCCTTTAAGTACGAGGCGCCTCTCTTCGAGAACTTCGATTCGCGTAATCCAACTCCAGTTTCTCGATTATATCGATTATAACCAACGAACGATTTTAATGATTTCTTTTTTTTTTTTTTTTTTTTTTTTTTTTTTTGTTCAAAACGTCCTATTTCAAAACTAAAATCTTCCTCTTAATTTTTTATCTGACTTGAGAAGAAGAAGAAAGAAAGAAGATGAAAGAAACATGCACACTTAAAAAAATTAAAAAGGAATTTTGGTAGAAAGGGAAGAAAGAAGAAAAAATGCAAAATTGAAAAATTTCTTTTTTTTTCTTTTTCCTTTTTTTCTTTCACTTTCTTTTTTTTTTCTTTTTCCTTTCCTTTTCCTTCTTTTTTTTTTTTCACTTAATATACCTACAGGGTGGTCCTCGTAACGGTAAATGTGATTTTTGAGGTACTTACGATAATTTGACCAAATAAAAAAATAAGTCACAATTGGTTACACTTTCTTTTCATTTTTCTTTTGCTTTTTTTCGGTAGAAAAATTCCTTTAAAAAAAAAAAAAAAAAAACCCCGAAGAAAATTGTTCGGCCAATTATTGCTATTATTATTACTATTATTATTGTTATTATTATTATTATTATTATTATTATTATTATTATTATTATTATTATTATTATTATTATTATTGTAATTTATAGACAGTTAGAAAGTGTTGAAATTTTGTTCGTGAATGTTTTCTTTTTTTCTTTTTGTCAAATTATCTTAAGTGGCTCAAAAATCATGGTTACCGTTAGGAGGGCCACCATATATACTTACATATATGAAACATATATGAAACATATATGAAACATATATATATATATATATATACATATATATATATAGAGGAAGGAGCCGAACAAAATGGCCGCTTTAAGCTTCATTGTTCATTCTGAGATGAAGTATTAAAATTTTTAAAAATCGAAAATCGTTAATTGTACATCGCAATGAGACAAGCTAGATTTGATGTCTGATAAGTGATAAGTGAAGATTTATCATGCGTTGAATTTGTTCATCGTTTTTGTATGTCTGTGATTTTCATAGAGAAATTTCTTTTTCTATTATATACAAAAATCCCTTTTCTTTTTCCAAAAATTTAAGATCATTTCTTAGTTTTATACTAATATTTATAATTTTTCATATATCTATCCACTCTTACAATTATGTATACATATATATATATATATATATATGTATATGCTCTTTTTTGTTTGTATATCGATTAAATCGACAATATACTAAAGTAAAAGATACTTTGACAAAAAAAGAATTAACAAAAATACTCCATTATTATTCGAAATTTATCCTATAATAAAAAAAACCAAAGTTACCTTAACGCATTCAGATATGTTTATATCAAAACAATCGGAGTCAAAAGGGAGGATGGAAAATGGGCGATAGAGAATTGGATAAAATAAATCCATAAAGATTTCTCTAATGAAAAAGAAAAAAAAAAAGAAAATAATAATAATAATAATAATAATAATAATAATAATAATAATAATAATAATAATAATAATACTAATAATAATAATAATAATAATAATACTAATAATAATAATAATAAAAACCAAACAAAGTAAAAAGAAAAAAAAACCAAAACCTAATGATTTTTCACAGATCTGGCGCAGATTCGTGCATTGGTCGAATCGACGGGAATGCTCGGTGGTTCGACGTGCCCTTCCTGCGAGATGCCCTTCGATAAAGGGAAAAAACGACGGTTGATCGATTCCTGCGGCCACGAGAGATGTTACTCTTGCCTTTTCCGTAGCGAGGCTTGTCCACTCTGTATGAGGGCAGAACATCAACGAACCGATCTCAATGGCGACGATGAGGAAGACGAGGAAGGTTTGATCGATGGTAGAACCTTCGGTGAGGAGTTCGTCTTAGGTTCAAACATCGAACCTATGTCAACCCTTTTACCTATCGATGGTGCTTGGATCGATGACTCATCGACGATTAACTCACTTTGCGGGAGTCCAAGGCCACGGAGTAAACTCACGACTCGGGCCAATCTAACGTCTAGAACAATCCACGTAAGAATTTATTATAAATTTTTCATACTTATCATATGAAATTTTACTTATATTTATATATATATATATATATATATATATATATATATATATATATATATATATACATACACATACTTTATATGTAATATATACCTTATTTTATTATCTTATTACTTTATATATACACAGACACTATCTATCTATTTATATATATATATATATATATATATATATATATATAAACTTTATATATAACTTATGAAATTTTAATACTCTTAGTTATCTCTAGAGATATACTAGGATAGATAATAATTTTACTAAAATCATTTAATACTCTCGCGTCTGGGAGGTTTTTCTTTCTTTTTTTTTTTCTTTTTTTTGTCGTCCATAAAATGTAATACACAATCAGAAAGTACGATTTTTTTTTTTTTTTTTTTTTTTTTTATTCATTATAATACTTGACATTTTCTTTTACAAATTAGTACACATCTATCGTACTGTTTACTAATCGACCAGAATCTATTTAGTAGTCTACAATCGTAAAGAGTTAAGAAAGAGTATAGAATTTTTCTTTCGATTAAAAGAACGCGAAGATGTAAATAGAAGATGATGACGCACGTATGCGGACATCCTTGTATCACAATCCAAGCATTCCTCATTCTCTTCTTTTTATTTCTCTCTTTTCTTCTTTTTATTTTTTTTTGTTATTTTTTTTTCTTTTTTTTTCTTTTTTATTCAATATTTTTATCAATTGACAATGATGAGTATTCTGTGAAATAAATGATCAGTATATGTATATAGAAATATTTTCAATCATTATTTATAATAAAATATTAATAATAAATTAATATAAATGATCAATATAAATAATTAATATAAGTGTTAAGAATTGAATCTGGATTATATTTATAATTCATTGAATTTATTTATACATAATGTAGATTTATATTAAATACCAAGGAATTATTAATATTTACAAGTACTTCAATTAAAATATCGGCAGTATTTTTTTTTTTTTCTTTTTTTGTATTAATAGATACAATTATATTATCGACAATTTTTATTATATATCGATATTTTATTACGAATGTTAATAATTCGTTTCAAACTATCGATTGAAAATGTTTTAAAGAATATTGATCGTATAAACGTCAGACTTTCTCATTTTTTATTTGAGATAATTTTTGAATATTTTTCATTCAATTAATATCACGACAACGATTTTATAATATAAATGTTTATTATAATTATTATAACGAAACTGTTACTTACGTTATATTTATCGTAAAACGGTATATATATATATCAAGAGAACAATCTCTACGATACGTGTTAGATTGACAATGAAATATCATTAATTATCCTCGTTTATCGTGTAAACGATTTATCACTTCTCCTCAACGAACATTCTCGATCGTTCGTTGATTCAGGCGAAACTTCTAAATGAAAACAAATGTTATTGCATATTTAATATATTCCTTTATTTTATTTCTCAGCAACGTGAAAACATGGCTGACAACGTTCAAATCGGAGAGCACGCTAAAGGTTCAAAAAGTAAAGTGAACTCACCGTTGAACTCTCATACTCGACAGAAACCTCAAATGATGACTCAGAGTATGTAGAAATTTAATTAAAAAAAAAAAAAAATTAAAGAAAAAGATTATATTTGAAATATGGAGCAATTCTATTCGATCGATTTTATTGAATTATTTGATTTGAATTATTTATTCTCGAGTATGAATAATAGAATTTTATTTTTCAAATAATTTTTTTAATTATTATTATTATTATTATTATTATTATTATTATTATTATTATTATTATTATTATTATTATTGATATACGCACACGATGAAAAATATTTTATTCTTGTAATAATCAAAATTTTATAATTGCAAACTGTCGAACGATTTTTTTTCTTTTCTTTTTTTTTTTTTTTTTTGGTTCTATATATTATAAACGTTAATACGAATTTCTCATAGGTTGCCCTACGCCGCCCAATCAACGAAGAAGATTCTTTTTAAATCCAAAAGTATTGAGAAGTTCCTTTGGACCGCAACGATCGTCGAGACGCGGAACCTCCTCCCCTGAACCACCCACGGCCGATAATCCTTCCGCATTGTCAGGTATATTAACAATTTTAATATCTTAATATTACTTTCGATTAAAGGGAAAATAAATAAATGAATAAATAAAAAGAAAAAAAAAAAAATAAGAACGAATCGAAGAAAAGATGTTAGAAAAATAATTTGTTCGAGTAAGATGTCTCTTAGAAAAAAAAAAAAAAAAAAAAAAGAAAAAAAAAGTAAACTATAATAAAATAAAATAAACTTGTTTATTCATTTGAACGTCCATTGCTCAAAAAAGAAAAAGAAAAAAAAGAAGGAAATAAGCCGAAATTGCTCTGTTCAGCGACGACGTAAAATAAAATAAAATAAAAAAAAAAAAAAAACACAAAAAAAATTTAATAGAAAAGAAAAAAAATAGAGAAATAACGCAAAAAGAACACACGTAACCGACAAAGACAAGAGTTAAAAAATAATAACGATAATAATAATAATAATAGCAATAATAATAATAATAATAACAAAATGAAATAGAGCGAGTAGAGATTCGTGAGATTAGGTTCGAGAAAAAAAAAAAAAGAAAAAAGAAAAAAGAAAATAGAAAGTAGAAGCAAGAAAAGTATTCTACTTGTCATAACACACAAAATACGAACGTGCAGCATGGATGGCATCATCTTGGGAAGGAAAATCAAGATGGCCAGGTCTGGTTCTGGGAAAAATCAAATCTTTATGGAGCAACAGTCAAGGAACGGCAAACGATGGACTTAATCAGCTAATTGATTCTTCCAATAAACTCGCAGGCAGGAATTACATATTCAAGAGTGTGCGCTTCTATCTCTATCTCTATCTCTCTCTCTCTCTCTCTCTCTATCTCTATCTCTCTCTTTCTCACTTTCTATATATGTGAGCGTGTGTTTTCTGTGACGTTGCTAAAAGGTTGCCCCAAAGAGTTCACCGATTAATGGAATTAATCCTTGAACGCAATATATCATATATACAATTCATGTTCGAGATCGATTAAAATATTTTATTGCGGCATGAATATTTATTTACTTACAGCATGGACTTGTTTATCCTTATTTTCTTCTCTCGAGATTTTTTGTTTTTTTTTTTTTTTTGTTTTTCTTTTCTTTTTTTTTGTGTGTTGTGACTATTTTCCCACTCTCCCACTCCCTTCACTCTCCTCCCTAATCAATCAACCAACTAGCCTCATATTCATCGTTCCCACACGCAAAATGTGCACGCCCGATAATATATATATATATATATATATATATATATATATATATATATATATATATATAAAATAGAAGAAGAAGAGGAGGAAGAAGAAAGAGAAGAAGAAGAAGAAGAAGAAGAAGAAATGACACGGATCGTTCTGTGTTTATTTCATGAACTGTGTAAAATATGATCGTTAGAGATCACTTTTAGAGAACGTTATTAAAATGTTATAATATAAAACGCATGAACGTCGTATTAAATGGATAATTTATATATACAATGTTTGTACATTATTGCGATGTTTATTGTTCCGTTCGTTACGCACGAATTTTTCAAATTATCTTCGATAAATCTTGAATATTATTGACTCTTTTTTTGTTTTTTCATTCTTTTACGTGTACAGTACAGAACATCTTCATTTTGATATGATCGTCGTGTTTTAGACGACGAGGGTGGTTGCGTGAAACCATTGTCATCGAAAACACGAAAATCGTCGCAATCGGATCTTTATATGAGATTGGGATTATTACTCGGTGGTAACCACGGACGAGAAAATTCACCGGTTGATACTACAAACTATTTTACGGGTGCGTCCAATCGTGTTCCCGTTAACACTGGTATTCAAAGGTAAATATCATTCGTTTAGCATATAAATACACACATACATACACACAGATATAATATATAACAGGATATGGAAAAAGCATGGGAGACAAATTTATCCCAAGTATTACTGAGATCAAATAGATGAATAAAAGTTCATATAAAAATATATGCCCCAATAATGCTTATGATTATGAAAGATATATTTACTTTTAACACTAGAAAGACCGAAACTTAGTATATACCTATATTGCCCAAAAGCAATTAAAATGACAGCATTGTGAACGAATAACTCATGTGTTTTGAAATTTGTTTAAAATTTATTTTTAATATTTTTTATATTATTTACAATTATACAACAAGTTATTAGTGAATATTAACAATAAAAAAAAATTCTAAGAAATTGTGTCATTATATACATAATTGTTTTTCTAATTGAAATTAAATAATAGTCAAAATGACTTCTCCTTGGACAATCTAATGTTAAAGATGATTTATTATAGGAGTTATAAGAAATACTTGAAAAATTTTTTCTTTCCCGCTAAAATACAAATTTTCATTCGTCGAATTAATTATTGAACGAAATCATTCAATTATTTCAATTCTATTGGAAATAATAATAAATGGATTTTATTTTAGAAATAGATTTTCAAAGTTCATCCTTCGTTTTTTTTTTATCGTATTTTTATAAACTAACTAACGCTTTTGCGTGATCATCATAAATAAAAGTTCTTAGAGATGTTAAGTCAAGTGATCTAAAAGATCAATTGATCGTTGGCCAATCATTAATTCGACGAATGGAAATAAATTATATTGTATCATTAAAAACAGATGTAAGTTTATTTTCATCTTTTCTTTTTCATCTATTTGAATACAGTAATACGTAGTATATAAGTTTGATCCTATGCTTTTTGGACATCCTGTATATATATACGAGTCGTTCACTTGTCAAATCGATTGACTTCATAAAATAGAAAATAAAAAAAGTGATGAAACTTGATGAAATAATATAAATTGCTTTTTTTTTCTCAATCCCCATTACGATTTACTTTCAAAGAAACACGTTTGTATGGACAATTTGAATCATAGTAATTGAAAAAATCTCAAAATAATTTTAAATCGTACATTTGGGAGATGCACTTTGACGCTCCCCCCCCCCACCCCGTCTCCTCTCTAAAAGATTTTGAACAGCTGTCATTTATATACGAAACGAATAATTTTGACTCTAACAAAAAAACAAAAAATATACCATATATTCTTTGATCCCTCGTGAAATAATGATCAATAGAATTTGAAAACGCATTTTCAATTTTGTCATTGTACAAAAAAAAGAAAAAAAAAGAAAAATGTATGAATCGTACGATACAGAAATTGTTTCAATCGAGCTCAAAGTTAATATGAGATGGTTCTACATATTCACAGGTACAAAATTAGGATTAAATTTAAGAAGAAGAAAAGAAAAAAAAAAAATTTCGACGAACAATCGTCAATCGATTTGGCAAGATGAACGACACTCACGTACATACGTACACGCGTATTCGTATTATAATGAAACGAGAGAGGAAAAATATTTATGTAGAAAAATTTGTCGAAAAAATTTGTAATATTTATCGTTGTACAGGGCACCGATGCAAGGTCACGATAGTTCGGCAGCGTCCTTCAGCAGTTTGACGAGCTTTGAGACGCAAACATTAGCATCGACCAATACCAGTCCGGTATCAACGTTAACAGGTACATCGAGTGAAACCGAAGCGGCAGCTGCTCTACGTTCTACTAATAAACCGAAGGGCAAGATAAAAGGAAAAATAAAGTCGAGAGATTGCGACAGTGCCGGTAGTTTGGTATCAATCTCAACCTCGGCATCAGCTTCTACGTCGATGTCAATGTCGATGTCAGTTTCCGTTTCCGGTCTTTCGAACGGTAGTTCGAGCCCGTTAACACCAAGAAGACATTCCGTTAATGCCTCGCAATCTAACCAACCCAATGAGGAAGTAAATCAATTTAAGAACCGACGTACATGCGTCAGAAGATCGGCCAGGGCTGGTAACGTCAAGGGAAGCATCGACCCCAAACGTAAATTAATCAATAATATTATTTATAATTGATTGACTATAATTGATTGTATAGAATAAATTTTCGAGAACGATCGATTACAGTCTCACTAGAAAAATAAATAAGAGAGAGAAAAATAGATACCGATATATCGGACAAATCCTTTACGAACGAAAGTAATTGCATTAAAAAAAAAAAAAAAAAAAAAAAGAAGAAAAAAGTAAAGATTTGTTAGAACCGACGATATTCGTTTGACCTTCGATCAAAAAAAAATTCGACCGATCGAAACGAAAATGAATAAAAAAAAGTCGTAGCTTTCATCGAAGAATTTTTATTTTAATATTGATCGTACTATTCGAGGTCATATCAAAGATCACATAATAATTATGATCGATTAAAAAAAATCTTACATGTTTTCAACTTTAGTTACGAGATTGTGTAATAGAAGAGTTTGAGTTAGAGTTTTCATCGATGAATTTTTATTTTAACGTTGATCAGATTTTTCATGGTCATCTCAGATAAATCAAACAAAAAGTATCGTCGATTAATTCGTGATTAAATCAACATTTTATTATACAATTCCAATTGATTTCGTTCGTAAATTTGCTTTCTTTTTTTTTTTTTTTTTTCATTTTTTTTTCTTTTTTCTTTTTCTTTAAGACAATCAACCATTTCGAAACATTTGACCTTTAACCGTTATAACTAATTAAAAAGCAAACGATATTATTATATCTCAATTCTATATGGATCCTTCTAGTACGCTTCGTTCAGCATCACGCCACGTCACAACTTACACTGAAGCCATTATTCTTTGAAGTTCCTCTTCTCGAAACTGAGCCATTATTCACAGGACGTATTTGGCTATTACACGAAATATTATCCGTGATAAACAGTTCGAGTCCTGGTATATTAATATCCGGATCACCTGGTACAGGTAAAACGGCATTGGTATTGCAGTTGGTGGAACATAGTTGTTTTGGTAGGCGACGTGTGCAACCGGTTCCGCCGGAAATAACCGAGGAGATCGAGAATGATAGAGAAAAATCAAATGCCTCGAGCACTCTTCAATCGAATGTTAGGCGCACCAATGAAAAGGTAATACCTTCTTGCCGATATTAATATCACGATCGAACGTTAATAATGATCATTGGATAAATTAATTTTTCTGTTCTTTTTTTTTTTTTTTTTTTTTTTCCCTTGTATTTTTTGTATTTCTTGTAGGTTCGAGAATTGGCGTCCCACGTAGTGGCCTATCATTTTTGTCAGGCCGATAACAATAGCACCTGTCTTGTACCAGATTTGATTCATTCGTTGGCCGCACAATTATGTCAGGCACCTCAATTGATCGCTTACAGGGAATATTTATTGTCCGAACAACATCTACAGGGCTCACTATCGCAAAGGGAGTGCACCGTAGATCCGGATCTTGCACTTTCAAGAGGCATCATCGAGCCACTTTTAACATTAAGAAAAGCTAATAGATTGCCTGAATCTACGATGGTATGTATAATCATTCGATAAGTTTATTTCTTTTTTTCTTTTTTCTGTTTATTTTTTTTTTCTTTTTTTTTTTTCTTTCTTTTTTTTCTTTTTTTTTTTTTTTTTTTTTTTTTTGTGAATAATTATAATTGATCATACGATAAGTATTACTTTTGCCATGATATAAAGATTTGAATTTTTGTTTACAAACAATAAATTTAAATTTATTTATAAAGAGAATAATAATATGTCTCTAATGTCGAATTATTAAATGTAAATCATAGGAGTTGATTTGATTAATTGTTTCTCCATACCGTGTTACTAAATTCGATAAAAAGAACAAATTTTAATTCATTTGAATTTATTTTAAAAAAAGAAAAAAATTGATTTTACTTTAATATCAAGATTAAATATAAACGATATCAAATCTATTAAATAATTTGACAAATTTCTATATATTTAATATCACGAATTGATATTCGTATTTCCTTCGAATTTGTTTCTTTTTTGTGGGGGAGGGGGTGAAGGGCGGGGCGAGCGGGGGGGAGCATAAATAAAAATTCAATTAATAATGTAATAACAGAGTTATATAATTATAATTATCTTCATTATTAATTATATATATAATTATATAATAATTTATTAATAATTTATTAATGATATATATAATTATCTTCATTATTAATTATATCTACATTTTTTTTTCTTTCTTTTTTCCTCCAGTTTGTAGATAATATTTATTTAAAAAAAAAAAAAAAAAAAAAAAAAAAAAAAAAAAAAAAAAAAAAAAAAAAAAAAAAAAAAAAAGAAAAAAGAAAAAAAGGTTCATTAAAGTTTTAATTTTAACAGGTAATTCTCATCGATGCCGTTTGCGAAGCTGAATATCACAGACCTGACAGAGGTGACACAATAGCGTCCTTCTTAACGAGGCACGCGCCTAACTTTCCAAGCTGGCTCAAGGTCATTTGTACGGTTAGAACGCAATTATTGGAATGCGGTAAACAACTACCGTACACTAGGATATCGTTGGACAAAACTTCAAACGATGTTGCTAGTAACAATGTCACCAAGGACTTGTCCGATTACATTGGTTATAGGCTCGCACAAAGTCCCGCGATACAGACCAACGTGACCGCATCCGTTAATGGAAAAACGGAATCATCGTGTGGTGCCAATCAAACTAGATTCGCCTCGCATTTATTAACATTGGCCAGAGGAAGTTTTCTATTTGCAAAATTGACCCTGGATCTAATCGAGAGTGGACATCTAGTTGCTAAATCAGCGAGTTACAAAGTAAGAAAGGAAATAGAAAAGTTTTGTAATTTTGTTTTTCCAAAATATTGAAATTATCAATGAATTTTTCTAATAAAGAGATTATAATGTTTAATAATGATCGATTACGACTACTTCTAAAAGTCAAAATATACGATCATTCTTTCGATACGATATATAAATCCTTTATATTTTTTTTTCTTTTTTCTTTTTTTTTTCTTTTTTTTTTTTTTGTAGGTTCTACCAGTTTCCCTCGCACAAATCTTCCAGTTACATTTCAACCTAAGATTTCCTACAGCGACCTCCTTCGATAAGGTCCAACCTCTCTTGGGCGTATGTCTGGCAGCTTTGTATCCCCTGACATTATTAGAAATTTATTATTCGATAAATTCATTGACTACAAATCACTTCGTTTCGTGGGAGGATTTCATGCAGAGATTTAAGGTGAGTTAAATATATATTTACAAAAAAAAAAAGAAAAAAAGTAAAACGAAATTTGAGTATTTGTCAACTGGTATGTCTCAATTTTAATAATATATATATATATTATTAAAAAATAAAAAAATATATATATTTTGCACGCATAACCAATGAAGATATTACGGTACGTAAACAAAATGTAAGATCGTAAAAAGATACGTCTAAACTGTTGATACGATTAAAAAAAAAAAAATGATATACAAATAATCTAATTGTATTTCATTGTTAGATGCTCTCTGGGTTTCTCGTGAAACGACTAGACGACACATATATGTTCTTTCACCCGTCATTCAGGGAATGGTTAATGAGAAGGGACGAAGGTGAATCTACTAAGTTTCTCTGCGACTTGAGACTCGGGCATGCAGCTATTGCGTTTAGATTGTCACGTCTACAGGCACCATTAGACGGTGAAAAAGCATTGGAGCTTGGTCATCATGTATTGAAAGCACACGTTTACAGGGGTGTCGCCCCTTGTTGGCCATCACGTGATTTACAAGTATATATTTTATATTCGTAAAAAAAAAATATATGTATATATATAATACTATGCAATAAATTTAACAATTTCAAATGAATAAGTATCAAACAAAGCTTTCAACGAACTAATTGTAATTGTTTAATTCTCGTTAGGCAATCTGGCTGGCTTCATCGACGGAATGCGTTTCCTCGGCATTGTGCACATTACGTAATATTTATAGTCCGAATGTAAAAGTATCAAGATTGCTTCTGCTGGCGGGAGCATCACCAAATCACGTAACCGAATATTTAGGAAACGCACCGGTTCTTTGTATGTATGCACACGAGGGTTCAGTAGAGATGGTCTCGCTTCTTCTTGAATTTGGTGCGGACGTTGAATTAACCAATAGCCAAGGTTGCACGGCACTGTCTCTCGCTGCGGCACGAGGTCATTGTGACGTTGTTAGAAGGTATACATCGATTGATTCGATCATTGTACAGTTGTATTCTTAATCTAAACTTAATCTAAAACTCGCTCAATTTAATAAGCAAAGCGCAAAACTATATAACTATATAAACAATACAAAAAAGCTATTTTCTAACATTATTTTATTCGAAAAATGTAAAATGTAAAACGTATATTAACTTGAAATTATCTCAAGTACGAGTAGGTCGAAAAAATTGATGGACGCATATATGCGCCCACGATCCACGGCGATCGCTTTCGCTAAGCGCATATATGCGTCCATATCATTCAAAGGATTAGAAACAGAGAGAGAGAGAGAGAGAGAGAGAGAGAGAGAGAGAGAGAGAGAGAGAGAGAGAGAGAGAGAGAGAGAGAGAGATATGAAAAAAGAAATATTTATTTAGCAAAATCAATAAACAAATTTGAAGGGATCATGATAAATTACTTAACAACGAATTTCTTTTATAAAATATTTATTTGGAAAAAAACATTTTTTAGATTAGCCGCAGCCGGAGCTTCACTTGGTCACGTCGACATGGCAGGACAATGTCCATTAGTACACGCGTCGAGACACGGTAAATTGTCCGTAGTTGGTTATCTATTGGCATGTGACTGGCTCGTACCGAGTGGTTTGAAAACAACCGAAAACAATGTATCGTCAGAGATAAGAAGGGAAGAGGCAGCTCAGCAAGCGGTTGTCGCAGCTGCTGCTCAAGGTCACGAGTCGATCGTAGAATATTTGTTGGACATGGCCGAGGTTATAGTAGATTTACCAGATACCTTGATAGGTGAAACAGCTTTGACAATCGCCGCGGCTAATGGCTCGACTACAACAGTTTCCGCACTTTTGGCTCGTGGTGCTAGCCCATTGTCTGTTAATGCTAAAGGTCTCTCGCCATTGATGTTAGCCGCGAGAGAAGGTCATTGGGGTACAGCTGAAAGACTCTTACAAGGAACATTATCAAGTAGTACAGACACCATTCTAGATGACGCTTTAACTTTATTGGATCAACGCGATCCTTCTGGACGTACGGCTTTGATGTTAGCCGCCTCCGAAGGACATACGAATCTTATTGAAATGTTTCTCGATAAAGGATCCGTACTCGAAGCCAAGGACAAAGAAGGCCTTACCGCTCTTTGTTGGGCATGCGTTAGAGGAAGATTAACCAGCGTACAAAATCTTCTTGATCATAATGCCGACGTTAACACGAGCGACAACACTGGTAGAACACCTTTGGATTTGGCTGCGTTTCAGGTATATACATATTATATTTTTCTTTCATTTTTATTATCATTAAATCTAATTAGGACGTTGACGAGGGCGTGAATGTGATAGATTCTAATGAAAATATATATATATATATATATATTTTTTTAATTCTATCAATATTAATATTTTGATTTAGGGTAATCCAAAGCTCGTACAATTGTTACTCGAGAAAGGAGCCGCTGTCGAGCATGTTGACTTGCACGGCATGCGACCATTGGACAGAGCAATCGGATGCCGCAATATACCAGTTGTACAATGTTTCTTAAGACGCGGTGCAAAACTCGGACCAGCTACTTGGGCAATGGCCGCTGGAAAACCCGATGTCTTGCTTATATTATTGAACAAACTTTTGGAGGACGGAAATGTACTTTATCGAAAGAGCCGTTTGAAGGAAGCCTCGCATAGATACGCATACGCTCTTAAAAAATTTCCTATATCACCTGAGGAAGATTGTCAGGGACAGGAACAGGGTCACATGATATTGCAACTTCAGAGTTTTGCACAATTGCGATTGAACTTCTTCCTGAATCTTAGCCGATGCAAGCGCAAGATGAACGTAATACTTTAGATTATGTCAATTTTATATTTATATTAATTCTTTTAGATTAGTACGTGTTTTTATTTTTTATTTTTCTTCATCATTTTTTTGTTTCTTTTTTTTTTTTTTTTTTTTTTCTTTTTCTTATTCGTTCAATAATTTTTTAAATACTGTGTCCCGAAGATTTCTCGAGATCAACTTTCCATTATTATTTATTAATAATTAACGCGTTAATGCCGGCATATATCGCAATATAGATCGCTATATTATATATAATATTAAATATCCATTTTAATGATATTAGATTTATCTAATATCAGATTATTGATCTTTTGATTAGTATCTTAAATGATTAACTGTATTTGTGCTTGTGAGGTTCTAGGACAACCCCAGACTAATTTTGAGATCAATTAAAACAACTTTGCGTATTGCATGATTTGTGAATAATTTTTTTTTTTATTTTTTTTAAATTGGAAATGCTTTTTCAAATCTCTACTGATTATTATTTCACGAGGCTTCAAAGGTTATATGATAATTTTTTGGAATTAAAATTATTCGTTCCGTACAAATGATAGCTGTTCAAAGTATCTGGTAGAAGGTTGGTGTATATAGCGCATTCCAAGTGTACAATTTGAAATTATTTTGTGGTTTGCCAACAATTAGGATGAAAAGTAAATTTTTTTTTTTTTTTCCAATATAAAATCAGATATCCTATTTTGCTGCTAAGATAATCGTTTCTCCGCTTTTATCAGAACTTTCAACTTTTTAATTAATATTTTAAACGCGTATAAAATAAATTTTTCCAATACAATATTAGATATCCATTTTGTTGCTAAATTAAAGGAATCATTTCTCCGCCATAATGGAACTTTTAATTTTTTTTTAATTAATATCTTAAACGATTAAAAGAGATTTTTTTAATAGCTAACAAATAAAGATTCAGTGTTACGACGTAGAAAAAAATTTTCCATTAAATGATGACGCTCGTTAGTAGTTACGAAAATAAGAAGAAGAAGAAAAAGAAAAAGAAAAAGAAGAAAAGAAAAGATTACGAATTTAAAAAAAATGCAAATTACAGCGCCGGCGTCAACGAGTTAAAGTCAATAAAGGAATGCACGTAGAAAAGAAAAGAAACAAAAGAAATAAGGGAAAAAAAATGTCACCTTTGAAGGATACCTCGCCGCCTCCATATTGATTTTTTGCGTGTCCATATTTTTTTTTCATTCTCTTTCATTTTCTTTCCTTTTTTCTTCTTTTCTTTTCTTTTCTTCTCTTTTCTTTTTTTTTTATTTTCCTGTTAAAATAAATCACGCGTTACAAGTACATAACAATTAATAGAAAATTATCAATTTTATTTTTAGGAAGGTGCAGAAGCCATTGAACTTGCCGAAGAAGCATTGAAAGTACGGCCAACGTCCTACGAAGCATTTTATGCGCGTGCAAAGGCACGCGTTGACGTTGGTCTCTTAGAGGAGGCTATGTCGGACGTACAGGAAGCATTACAAATAGCACCGGCACAAAATCGTCAGGATCGTCGGGTTTTAATCGTTCTAAGGGATGAAATAGTATCACGTATCGACGAGGCCGCAAGTGCGAACAAAGAATCGAACGATTGTAATAATCGATCGCGTCTACGTGCCTCCGTTGACACACTCACGGAATTATAAATATTATCGAGATATCGATACTAGTTTTATAAAGGTAGAAAGAGAAAGAGAGAGAGAGAGAGAGAGAACATTTCTTTTTATTTTTTTTTTTTTTTTTTTTTTTTTTTTTTTGCAACACCCGATAACTTCCGATCATTTCGAATTTAAGTCTTAAAGACGATGATTTGTTTCTTGAATTATTATTATTATTATTATTATTATTATGATTATTAGTAGGAAGAAAAAAAAACAAAAAAAAAGGAGAAAGAACGTGATTTATTAACTTATTTAATATAATTATGTTATACGTAATTATTCTCCATCATTATTTTCGATCGCAATCGGTCGTTGTAATGCAAAACAAATTACATGCCGCACTACTTGCTCTTTTTTACTGTTTTTTTTTTCTTTTTATTATTATTATTATTATTATTATTATTATTATTATTATTGTCGCATAAACCGATTCGGGATATCATATTTATGTGTTATATTTAAAATGACTTTATCGTGAACGTAAGTACTGCCAAGTAATAGGAGAGCAAGTTCCAAATGCTCGTATCGTATTTAGCTATTATTATATACTAATTCCGTATTACGGTAATATAAATAACATAAATAAGTTTGTTTAAATGGAGAAACGTATTGGGTATTTCTTTCTTTATTTTTTTTTTTTATTTTATATATATATATATATATATATATATATATATGTGTGTGTGTGTGTGTGTGTGTGTGTGTATATGTATATGCAAAAGAGAAACGCGCAAAATTGTCAAAACAAACGGATTCTTTTTATGTAAGAGATTTAATTACTGTGCAGAAACGTGATCATCATACAAAGAAAAAAGAAGAAGAAAAAAAAAAAATATATATATATATATATAAATCTGTATTATATATGTATATGACAATTAAAAATTGGCTTACGTAAGAGTATCCGTTGTAGTAATAATAATAATAAAAAAAAAAAAAAAATTATTTAATAATTTCTTTCAGTATTTTCGTTGACATCAAAGAAAAAGAAAAGAAAAAAAAGAAAAACAACAACAACAACAACAACAAAGAAAAGAGAAAAAAAGAGATCGAACGGACGATCAACACAAGAAAAAAGAATTCGTATGGATCATTCGAACGTGAATATATTTAAATAAGAATAGATGAAGCTTTAATCGAAAGGTAAAGAAAAATAGCAAACGAAAAAAAAACATGCCACGCACACGTCCACACATATAGTAATAATTTATAGATAAAATATGGCTCATATAAAATGTAATTTATGAATGCACTTATCTTGCCCGGCGCGTGTACGGTTATTATTATTATTATTTTTTTTTTTCTTTTTTTTTTTTTTTTTTTTTTTTTTTAATGTTATCTATTTGTTGTAATACCAGTGCTTGTTTAATAAATATTTTTATAGCCTTTATTACATGAATTTTTATATACAACATATATACAATAGGTATATACGTATATGTGTGTGTATATCCTTTACAATATACTTACACAAATGCTGCCAACACGCAAAATAAAAGAAAAGAAAAAGAAAAGTAACTGTTAACTTAATAATAATAATAAAAAAAAAAAAAAAAGAAAAAAAGAAAATATAACTTTTAACAAAAGTATGAAAAATCAAACAAAATGACCGTACGCGTGCAATACATATATATATATATATATATATATATATATATATATATATATATATATATATTGCACGTTTTTGTAGAAAAAGAGTGTTTCAACAAAATTAACCGTAGATACGTAAAAGTTTATTTTAAATGGTATTTAAGGATATAGACGAATCACACACGATGAACTATTATATTATATTATATTATATTATATTATATTATATTATGTTATATTATATTATATTATATTATATTATATTATTATTAATATTATTATTATTATTATTATTATTATTATTATTATTATTATTATTATTATTATTATTATTATTATTATTATTACTATTCGAAGTGTTGCTTAAAAGCATCGAAGAAAAGAATGATAAAGAGAAACATAAGAAGATGTTATTGACCTATTACCATAAAGAAAGAAGGTGTCAAATAAACGAACATTTTTCATTTTTCATCGGTTTTTTTTTCTTTCTTCTTTTTTTTTTTTTTTCTTATTCTTCCCTTTTTTTTCCTTTGTCTTTCCTTTTCTTTTTCAAATGATGAAAAATCCATTAATTCCATGTATAGTTATATTCCATTGACGACAATGTGAATACATAATACATTATTTTAAAAAGTATTCGTATACATTAAGCGTGCGCGAAAGATCGTATATAATAATAATAATAATTATTATTATTATTATTATTATTATAATAAATGCGAATGATCGTAAAAAAGGAAACAAAAAAAAATATATCCGTATCTTACGTTTTAAGTGTGGGGAAAAAAAACGAAAGAATAGAAATCAAAAAAAAAAAAGTAACTAAAATTTAAAACCTTCGACCATATTTCACTTTTCTTTTCATTTTTTTTTTCTTTTTTTTTTTTCTTTTTTCTTTTTTTTTGGAATAAAAAATAGAAATAGAAATATCATAATATCGGAGAAAAATATGTTTCGAATATATCGGTATTTGTTAATAATGTATAAAATAAATTCGTTATTGCATTTACGTTACGCACGCTTTACGAATGAAAATTTTATATATATATATATATATATATATATATATATATATATAAATTCTTATATATGTAATGACATTCAAATATATAAGCGTACTACAAATAACACACTTTTTACAATTGAACGTAGTATCTATGTTAAATATGCGTTTGGTCTCGCATCTGAGGCAATTATGTCGACAAGTACAATTACTTAGTTTTTTCTGTTTTATTTTTTCTTTCTTTTTTTTATTATTATTATTATTATTATTATTATTATTATTATTATTATTATTATTTTTAAGTACACTTCAAATACTTTTCGATTAATTTGTATGCGCAAAAGTTTAACGGCATTATTATTAAGTTCATTTCCTTGTCCTTTTCTTCGTCCCTTTCATCCTCTCTCTTTTTCCTTCTTAACCATTCGTTCGTTCGCGATCACTCGTCGAGATTCTTCTTAAAAAATTAAAAAAAAAAGAAAAAAAAAAGAAAAGAAAGAGAAAGAAAAAAAAAAGAAAAGCTATATCACAAATCTTTTATTGTTGCATCAGCATCGTCTTTTTCGTTCTTGGTTTGTTTCGTATTTTCTTTTCTTTATTTATATATTTTTTTATTGTTTTTTTTTCTTTTTTCATTATTTTTTGCTTTTTTTTTGTTTTTTATTATTTTTTCTTTTCTTCTTTTTTTTTTACGTTCGTTACTCCCCTTTTTTTTTGGCGGTAAAGAACCCCTGAACATTACCAAAGCAGTAAAATTGCGAAAATCCGAATATTACGATTTTTCTGAAAATACATGTATATAATATATATATATATATATATGTATACAGGTGTATATATGTATATTTTTTGTCTTTTTTTCCTTTTGTATTCTGTTTTTATTATCTTTTTTTTCTTTTTTCATTTTTTCTTTTAATATTTTCGCACAAGGAAAAATATAATAATTATCGGCGAATCGAAGATTCGTATCTTTTGCTAGAATTGTATATTTATCGTAGCTATCAATCTTTTATTTATCTTCGCCGCTCATACAGCACTGAACTCTCTCCCCCCCCCCGTCATTGGCAAAAGTAAAAAAAAAAAAAAGAGAGAGAAAAAAAATATGTATATCGAATATTGTTAAAATATAAAATCGATTAACGCGTGGTCGACATTATATTCGTTATTAAAGTGCATATATATATATATATATATATATATATATATATATATATATATACGTATATATATGGGTATTGGTACTGATTATCTTCACTTGGTATTAAATAAGTATTTAAGTACTTACTTGATTACTTATTTACTTACTTACTTATTCATGTACTTATTTACTTAATTACTTACTTACTTCAAAAGACAATCGTATCGATCCAGCATTACAAAAGTCTCTCATTTCGAGAATATATATATATATATATATATATATATACGTATATATTGAACGGGTTCGTTCCTTAATTAGGTACTCAAGTGAATTTAAACCACTCCCATAGATTTAATAGATTTAACAGAAAATGTTATGGTACTATTATTACCACCATTATTATTACCAAATAGTGGCATATATGTATTTACGTATGTATTTATGTATGTATTTATCGAGATCGTTATATCAAGATCATCCAGGATCTTGACGATCAACGGTGACGTCAGGTCGTACGTTTCTCTCGTTCTTCGACCTCTAATTTCCTCTCTCTCTCTCTCTCTCTCTCTCTCTCTCTCTCTCTCTCTCTCTCTCTCTCTCTTTCTCTCTCTCCCTCTTCGTCTCTCATTTTATCAAAAAAATAAAAGAAAAGAAAAATCAAATGGAATAAAAAAAGATTATATCAAAAACACACAGAGAAATCAACGTATTCGTTTAGTTCGAACAAATAAAATCCACGAGATCGTAAAAGAAAATAATAATATAACATTATAATTGTATCAAACAATTATATTATAATTTAATTATTGAATAATGATCGAAGAACGATGAATATATGATACAACCATGAGGAAGCATCTAGCAATCCATTGATTCACCCTTCCGTGTATTTTAATTTACGCAGTTACGCGAATATCAAAAAATGAAACGTTTCCTATGTACGATAATTTAAGATAAAGGAAGCGTTTTTTTTTTAGGTGCGTGTTATAACTGCCTGGACGGGTAGACAGTGTGTACGTATTATTAAGAGATGATAAAATAAGCCTCTTTTTTTTTTAGATCGTATAGATCGGGCTAGTGACCTTTATTATAAGTGTCCTTGTTTTGATAACCTTGGACATATCCCGATTGATCGGGTAAATCCTTTCGACCAGCTATACCCTTACCCTTACCACTCTCGTCGAAACGTTGCTTATGAGAACCAGTGTATTTAGTAACATCCGTCAAACGATCCACCGTAGATGCTGCTTTACCAGCCTGCAAGTCGTTTTTATTGATAATATTAAAGGTGACCACTCTTGAAGACTTCTTAGTCTATGATCAATCATTGATGTTAATCAATTTTTAATAAGAATTAATCAATATAATTAATCGAACAATCATTTGTTATTGTTAGTGTTAACGTTATTATTATTGTTAGTGTTAGTGTTAGTGTTAGTGTTAGTGTTAGTGTTAGTGTTAGTGTTATTATTATTGTTATTGATTTTATTCGATACTAACCCCGGATGCACCTACTGTAACACCTGGTGCACCACAATTCGCCATCTTGTTTTTCATTTCAACGAAATCAACCTTCTTACTTTTAGCGAGTTCCTCGAGGAATGATTTGTACTGATCGATACCAAGTTTCATTGACCTAAATAAATTTTCATATCGATTTAAATATATATATATATATATTTTTTTTCTTTTTCTTTTTGAAATGATAATGTTAAATTTTTCTTTTTTTCCCCCCATCCCCCCCCCCCCCCCCCCCCCCTTTTTTTCACTCAACCCACTCGCATAGATATTTATACACGTGCTTTCTTTATATGACTTATTTAATACTATCTTAATTAAATCTAATGATTATCTATTCGTTTGAATGATTAATAATAATACGTTAGAACGAGAATTCGTACTTGTGTTTCTTAAAATAGATCCCGGTGTCCGTTGTTGTAATCTTCTTTCCATCAATCACTTTGGCCTGTTTCATCCATTTATCACTTTGGCTAAGTGTTATCAATTTTCCATCACTCTTAGGATCACCAAATTTCGAGAAAGCTTTAAAATTCGTCAAAAAGCTACCGGCTGGTGAACTGGCAGCTGGACTACCTGGCGTCGAATTTCCCGAATTAGCTGTAACGTCATCGAGCTTCATATTCGCAACTTCGTTCGTAATGTTTACCGAAGTTGCCACCTCATTTCCACCCTCATTCTTTTCCTTCTCCATAGTACCGTTCTTTTCTGCCTCCATTTTTCACAGAATAAACTTGCTTAACTGTGAAAAAAAGAAAATTTGCAAAACATCTGTTTTAAAAATTATTCAAAAGAACATTATGAAAAGAATAAATATTTCTTTAACGAATGTAATTGTTTTTTCTTTTCTTTTTTTGGATTTTTTTCAATTTTCTCAAATTTCTCAAATCTTCATGGATATTTTACACGAATTAAACAAGTTTTAATTTTGTTTTGATATTATGGTAGAAAAAGTTTATGAATTTTTTAATTAAATATTACGAAATATCTCGAAGAAAGAGAAAGAATTGAAACAGTATTTTAATTGAAATTGTTCGAATTAAAAATTTTGATATTATTATTAAAAATTTTTAAATTGATGAATTAAATATTATGAGATAAACAAAAAAAAAGAAAGAGTTGATAAAAGAATTATAATTAAAATTGTTTGAATTAAAAATATTGACATTATCTAAGAATTCAAAAATTTGTTAATTGAATATTATGAAATATCTCAAAAAGAGAAAAAAGAAAAAGAGAGAGAGAGAGAGAGTAAAAAAGGTAGGGAGAAAATTAAAAAAGTATTATAATTGAAATTCTTTGAATTAAAACAATGAAATTTTAACAGAATTAAAACTATGGAAATTGTTTAAAAATTAAAAAAAAATTCTATATCAAAATATAAAATATCTCAGAAAAAAAAAAGAGAGAGAGAAAGAGAAATTTAAAAAAATAATATAATTGAAATATGTTTGAATGAAAGATATTGGAAATCGTTTTATTGAAAAATTTTGTTAATTAAATATTATTAAAAGAATATAAACGAATGTCTATCGAATAAATCGATCGGACGTTATTTCTTCGATAAATAATTTCAAAATTTAATATCTTTCTTCATTTTCGATTAGAATCACTTAATCTTATTGATCTCCACAAGATTGACAATCCTTAAACTTTCTTTTATTTCTTTATTAATCGCGTTATCGATTTATATATATATATATATATATATATATATATATACCTCGTAAATTTTATCGCGTGACAATCAACAAAAGTGTTCGTGCATGCTCTCTAATTATTTACACTCGCGTTCATACTAGATTATGTTTTATCAAAACTTGCTTTTTCTTCTCTCGTTTCTTTCTCATTCTTTTTTTTTTTTTTTGTTTTTTAGAAAATATACTTTTTCCTTTTATCTTCTTTGTTTTTATTTCTTTTTTTACTTTATCAATTCTTTTTTTGTATTATTATTATTATT
>NC_060976.1:1562500-1572500 GCF_910589235.1 Vespa crabro
TGTGTATGTGTGTGTGTGTGTATATATGTGTATCTGTTTGTATCTGTCTATGTATGCATAAAAATGTTTATAGAACACTTATTAGCTTATCTTCTTTTAATTTTATATTTTATATTTTATATTTTATATTTTTTATTCTTTTATTTTTTTTTTTTTTATTTTCTTTGCTTTCTTCTTCTTCTTTTTTCTTTATTATAAGATTCATGAAATATCCTACCCCAAGTCGTTGTTAGTTACACCTTCTTCTTTCTATTTCACTTCGATGAGATGAAAAATTAATATCTTTATTTTCTATTTTTCTTCTTCCTCTTCTTCTTCCTTCTTTATCTCTCTCTCTCTCTCTCTCTCTCACCCTCTCTTTTTCCTTGTTTTTTATTTATATCGCACAAACAAAAGTAGAATATTTTTGAATCACGTTTAGTTACGAATAGAAAAAAAACCTATGGCGATAACATCGATTAAATACCGGCGCAAGTTCATTCGCGCGATTCCAACCAAGAGGAGGCTAAGAACGAGACTGAACCATCGCTGTGCTTCCATCTATAACGATATCCCCACCTACTAAATAACCGAGAGAACTTTGATTTCTTTACGTTGCGGAAGCTGCGAGACTTCCGTACAAATGCGGACATCTTTGAATTTATATTTTTTATATATAATAAATATTTTATATTAATTATATATAATATAATAATGTAACATTTCATTCGATTATAAAAATATTAATACAAATTATATTTTATTCGAATATTAATGAATAAATAAATATATATATATATATATATATATATATATATATTTATATATATACAATATATTATACAATATATTATCGAACAAATAATTCAAATTTTATATACTATACGTCAAGATAACATATCTCTTATATATATGTATATGTATATATACATATAAAATATTTACATTAAAAAAAAATATATATATATGTATAATGTATATATGTCTGTATAAAATGTATGTATTAACTAATACATTTTATACAATTAATAATTAACTATTATTGTTATATATATATATATATATACTATATATACTATATAAAACGTATGTATTAGTTAATACATTTTATACAATTAATATTTAAATATTATTATTATTATTATTATTATTATCATTATTATTATTGTTGTTGTTGTTATTATTATTATTATTATTATTATTATTATTATTATTATTATTATTATTATTATTATGATATCAAACTTTATTTTAAGATAATTAACAGATACAATGCTTGATTAATTTTAATCTTTATATAATCAATATTTTTAATAAATCTTTGACAATAGATTGTATTTCAAACTGTATTTCTTATCATTTTATAGATAACCGATCTCATTTTTTTTTGTTTTTTTTCGTTTTTTTCTTTTTTTTTTGTTTTTTTTTTTTGTTTTCTTTTCCTATATTCCCTTATCCCCCGTATCTTATCTTATATACATTTAGTATACACCAGCTTGTTTCTTCATAATAATCATTCGCAATGATTGTCGGATATAAAATGTATAAGATAGATAACATAGACAGATAAGATTTAATAATAATTTCAACTTTCGAATGGGCATTCAATGTTTATTTGAAATTTTAACGCTTCGAATGCTTTCACAAATGGAATAATGCAATATAATTTTAATTACGTTCGATTAAATGCGTACATTTTTAAATTATAAACGGGATGAATACATAGGATGAGGTGGAGAAAAACAAAAAGAAAAAACAAAAAAGAAAACAAAGAAGAAAAAATTCGTATAAAAAAAAGTTCGTTGTATCAATGGAAAGTAAAGGATTGATTTCAGATGTATATAATTAATACAAATAATATAATAAAATCATATTAAAAAATCATGATTCAAAATCTTATCATTATTTTTCTTTACGTGATTACATTTCTTTTTTTTATATCATAAAAAGATCGCACGCATATATAAAAATATATTACGTATTTTTAAAAAATTTATCATTTGAAATAATCAAATAATTTATTATCAATTTATAAATACTAAGATTAAGCAAAATAATAAATGCAATACTTTTATTCCTTTTTTTTTCTATTTTTTTTTTTTTTTTTTTTTTTTTTTTTAGAATTTCGATCGATCGTATTAAATCAAAAGAAATCGTATGTAAACAAAATCGGATATACAAAAAATAAGAGATAAATATTTCTACCAAATGCATTATTGTTTACATTATATTTATATATATATATATACATATATATATATATATTGCACGATTTATTAAATGAAAAAATTTAATGAAAACATTTAATTCAAATAAATTGATTTATTTGATATAAATATCTACATATGTTACGTTTGAATTATTTCAATTGAATTGTATTTATTTACGACATTTGGAAAGAGCCAATGAGGAAGAAACTTTTATAATACATCAATACTGATTGGTTGATTTTAAACATTTCGTTACATTCTATTCGATATAATATCATCGAATTTCTTTCGTCCAATCGCGAGAGAGCTCAGGTATGACGACTGATATCAACGACAGTGACAACTTAACCTAACAAATCATACTTTGAATAAGAAATCCAATCACAGTAAGTATGTTTACGATATGTTTATTTAAGATGATCAATAATGTTTTTCATTGATTTTATTGCACACATCACACGATTTACAAACAATATATTTCTCTATAAGTTCCTAATTAAGTTTCTCTTTAGTTTTGTTTACTTACGTAAACCAAAAATTGGATAAATATTGTCGATCAGTAAAAGAAAATAATACTTAAAAGAAAAGTCGATATAATTTGTTAACGTATGCATTTTATTTCATTCATGTATTTACTTGAAAACGTGTAAAAATAATTTTATCATCGATTGTACGAAGAACCTTAATACGTTCATCATAAATCAATCAAATGAGGTTAGAATAATGTAATTAATTAATATCAAATGAGAATTTGTCATATACCCTTGTATAATAAATTCAATAAATATCACATAAAACATGTAAATCGAGAGATGAGTGTATATATTGTTTTATATATATGTACATTGTTTTATAATATACCAATTCTAATGTATACTTTTAGGTCATAATTTGTTTCTTTCCGTTCAATATGGACGATGAACGGTGCATTAAGAAAGCTAAATTAGAAAACGTACAGAATTTAAAAGAAGGAGAAGCTGAAATATTGGTAACTCATAAGAATGTGTTTTATAATCCGGTACAAGAATTCAATAGAGATCTTAGTATAGCTGTATTATCGCTCTTTGCAAAGGATCAACAAAATATAAATGAAGAAAATAATATTTTGAAAAATACCATAGTAAATAAATCAAAGGGTGAATCATGTTCTAAGAGCGATGGTATTATTATATTAGAAGCTTTGTCTGCGACTGGTTTACGTAGCATCAGATATGCCAAAGAAATAGAAGGTATAAAAGAAATAATAGCTAATGATATTTCAGCTGAAGCTGTAAAATCTATTAAATTAAATATTCAACATAATGGAGTGGAAAATTTAGTAAGACCAAGTCATGAAGATGCTACAATGATCATGTACCAAAACAGAAGAAAAGGTTTTCATGCTGTTGATTTAGATCCTTATGGTTGTCCTTCAATCTTTTTAGATGCTGCTGTACAATGTGTAGTAAACGGTGGTATACTTTTGGTTACAGCAACAGATATGGCAGTTTTAGCTGGTAACTCTCCAGAAACGTGTTACGTTAAATATGGCGCTATAGCTCTTAAAACAAAAGCTTGTCATGAGATGGCATTAAGAATTTTATTGCAACATATCGCATCTCATGCTGGACGTTATGGTCGCTATATAATACCCTTATTATCTATAAGCGTTGATTTCTATATAAGAGTATTTGTGAAAGTATTTGTAAGCCAATTGAAATGTAAAGAAAATGCTAGTAAAACAGGATTGGTATATCAGTGTACAGGTTGTGAAAGCTTCAATATTCAATCTTTAAATACAAAAAAATCAAATAAATTTTGTAAACCTCATATAACTATAGATCAACATTGTAAACATTGCAAACATAAACATTATGTTGGTGGTCCTATTTGGATTGGACTTTTACATGATAAAGACTTTGTCTCACGATTATTATCTAGTTTAGATAATTTGAAATTAAAAACGAAACAACGAATAAAAGGTGTTTTAACTATGATACACGAAGAAATAGATTCACCTTTGTATTATACATCAGATCGTTTAATGTCTATCATCAAATGTAGTACACCACCTATGGTACTAATCAGATCTGCGTTATTAAATGCAGGATATAATGTATCATATTCTCACGCAAATAAATTCTCTATTAAAACTGATGCACCAAATGATGTCATATGGGATATTGTACGTGCATGGGAGAAACGTCATCCAGTTAAACGGGAAAAATTTAATGCGGATAATCCTGCATTAGTTATATTAAATACTCCATCGACAATAAATATTTCCTTTGCTGTACATCCAAAAGCTAATCCAATTTCTCGACAAACTGGATTATCAAGGTTTCCAGAAAATCCAACTGAAAATTGGGGTCCTGGTACACGTGCTACAACAATGGTAGATGTTACAATGATAGAAACGAAAAAAATTAAGAATCAAGGAAAATTTAAACAGAAAATTAAAATATTAAAGGATCAACATATGGAAAATGAAGGTGACAATGAAAAGACAAATACAGATTTGTCGTCGAGTAATCAAGACATATAAAAAATATATATATATATATATATATATATATATATATATATATATATATATGTGTGTGTGTAAATTATTTTTATTACATTAATGAAAAATGTACAAATGTTTTTATAAAAAAAAAAAAAAATAATAAAACAGATATCATAACGATAATCAAAATATTATCGTTGAATGTAAATATATTTATAATTAAAAGAATATCATGTCTTTAGTTGTAAATATTATTAAAAAACAAAAATAATTGTTTCATCTAAAATGAATGATTTAAAATTATTAAAGATTAACAATTCAAAATGCATATATCGTGAAGAATATTTTAATTTAACCTTTAACACTATTCTATGATACGATGAATATATGTGAGAACGTATACTAGATTGTTAATGTGTGCGTATAGATACATACATCACTGTATCGTTTCTTTCATCATTTTATCAAGTGTTCTCAGTTGTTTTGTAATATCCTTCACGAAGACATTACGTAAACGAGAGTTGACTCATGCGATTATAAATCAGGTAGGATAAATGTTAAATATTTTTTTGTATAATATCTAATAATTTTAATATTAATTTTATCTATTATAGAAATATCATAAAAGTTATAATAACAAGTAAAATTAGATTTGATAATAAATATAAATTATTGAAATTCTAACGAATATTATCATATTACATACATTAGATAATTTTGTAAAGTAACACTTGTTGCGTAGTAATTATTGTCTAATAATATCATATACTATTATATAGTATATGTATATATATATGATATTTAGGTGAAATATTTGAATTATTTTAAAATTACACGAAACTATGTATATATATATATATATATATATATATATATATATATATATATATATATTTATTATATAAATATTTTATTAAAGAAAAAGAAATATTTATTTAAATGATAATTATTAATTAATCAATAAATCATTGTTATCACGTAGATTATCAAATATGGCAGCACCGACATTAACATTGAACAATGGTAATAAAATTCCTGTATTAGGTCTTGGTACTTGGCAAGGTGGTGTGAGTACTTTTACAAAATTAAAAATATATATCCTTTTGTAATTTATAATGTATTATTAATATTATATTAATTAAAAAATTTAATTCTTTTTACTACATAATGTCATTAAAATTTCTTTGCTTTTTATATAACAGGATGATCCATCAGTAGTTGCACAAGCTGTTAAAGATGCAGTCGATGCTGGATATAGACATTTTGATTGTGCTTATATATATGGAAATGAACATGAGATAGGCAATGCTTTAAAAGAAAAAATTGCAGAAGGTGTTGTAAAAAGAGAAGATCTTTTTATTACCACAAAGGTATATTTATATATACATAAAAATTCACCTTTAAAATCTGATATATATATATATATACATATATATTCTAAATTTTTCTTATATTTTAGCTATGGAACACGGCGCATAAGAAAGAAAAAGTAGTACCTATGTGTAAAGAATCATTGAAAAATTTTGGTTTCGATTATATAGATTTATATCTTATACATTGGCCAGTAGCTTATGCAGTAAGAAAAATATTTTATTTTATATTTCTTATTAAGATCAAATAATATTATTGTTAATGATTTAATATATTCCATTTTATTTTTTATATTTTAGGATGATGCAAAAGGACTTTGGCCACTCGATGAAAAGGGGAATCCTTTGTATGGATATGAAGATTATATTGATACTTGGAAAGGCATGGAAGAATGTGTAAAATTGGGATTAACAAAAAGCATTGGTCTTAGTAATTTCAATTCTGTACAAATTGATCGTATATTATCCATTGCA
Source organism: Vespa crabro (assembly GCF_910589235.1). Lineage (NCBI taxonomy): Eukaryota > Metazoa > Arthropoda > Insecta > Hymenoptera > Vespidae > Vespa > Vespa crabro. The sequence goes on from NC_060976.1 coordinate 1,569,022, forward strand.
ACTATTAAACCAGTAATGAATCAAGTCGAATGTCATATCAATTTGAATCAAAAAAAGTTAAGAGAATTTTGTGCTAAACGTAATATAGCTATTACAGCTTATAGTCCTTTAGGTTCTCCATTACGTCCTTGGGCAAAATCTGATGATCCACAAGTTAGCATTGATCAAACCAAAGAGATTGCAAAAAAATATAAAAAGTCACCAGCGCAAGTTATACTTAGATACTTGGTAATATTAGATGTTATATGTAAAAGAAAATTAATTTTGGAAATATTTATTAATTTGAATATAATTTTTTTTTAGGTTGATATTGGTACCATACCAATACCTAAATCAGCATCCAAGACACGCATCAAAGAGAATATAAATATTTTTGATTTTAAACTTACACCTGAGGAAATAGCAATTATAGATACGTTTGATTGCGGTGTAAGAGTTTGTCCAGCTAAAGAGTAAGTTAATTATTATGAAAATAAAATGTCATCTTGAAAAAAAAAAGAAAGAGAGAGAGAAAAAAGAATGCATTATTGTTCAAGTAAAATTACTTTACAAAATATATATCTTTTTAGATTCAAAGGGCACAAGGATTATCCATTTAATATAGAATTTTAAATATGATTATATGACTTATATAGTTATAATCAATACATGATATTATTATTATTATTATTGTTATCTATTAAAGGTATATCAATATATTATTATCAATTTTAATTTTAAATCTATTGTTTATATTAAAACTGGTATGTATTTTATATCCATATGTCTTCTAGTAAATCTTATCTATATCTAGATTGTTTAATAAATTCACTATAAAAAAAAATAAAAAAATAAAAAAATAAAAAAAATAAAAAATCAAAAATAGTGAAAAAAATTTTGATACTAGTACGCTGATTATTTTTCTTCTTTTTATATTTTAAAGTGCACAATAACGCAATTATCGATATTTCAACGTATTCCTATCTTATATCTACAAACTGTTATATAATAACCCTTCTCTATAAATAAGAGAAATGAATGATAGATAATACAGATTAAAGATAGCATTAAAGCAATACACTTCTAAAAGTAACTCCCAGTGACTTGAATTTCATTCGAAGGAAATTGTGATTAACGATTGAAACATTTATAATCAATTACGATTAATAAAAATGACTGAAATTCCTTCTGTAACGCTTGTGAATGGTTATAAAATGCCTATGTTTGCTTTAGGAACATATTTGGTAAGATATTAACGTTATGTTTAAAATTATCCGATAAAGTTAGGTTAATTTTCTTTAACATTTTCCGCGGGATATTTGAAACGCTGAAACGCTATCTTCGTTATTAAATTGTATATTTCGAAAGATCCATATGAGATAATATATTTTATGATAATTAAAATTCATTAATCGTATAATCAATATTTTTATTTAAAAACAGTCTCAACCAAAAGAAGTAGAAAAAGCTGTTATGGATGCTATTGATCTTGGATATCGTCATATTGATACAGCTTTCTTTTATGAAAATGAACACGAAATTGGTGCTGCAATACAAGCAAAAATTAAAGATGGAACTGTTAAAAGGGAAGATCTTTTCATTACTACGAAGGTTAGATATTAATACTATTAAGTACAGTAGGAGTAATAAATTAATAAAAGTATATATACACATATATATATATATATATATATATATATATATTGTTCTACTAATTTTATCTTACTTCAATATATAATAACAAATGAAAATTGATCTTTTTCTTTATTCATCATATCTATTTATCATATTATCAAATGTATAACTTTAATCAATTCATAATATAATTCATTTTATCTTATTCGTGTTATAGCTATGGAATAATCGTCATAAGGAAAAGGATGTAGTTCCAACTTGTAAAAAATCCTTAGATAATCTCGGCTTAACTTACATAGATTTATATTTAATTCATTGGCCATTTGCTTATCAAGTAAATATGAAAAAATTAAATATATATTATAAATATTATAATTATTATAAAAAATATAAAATAATATAATCCATTTATATATGTATATTTCATTTATTATTAAGGAAGGAGATGTATTGATGCCCAAAGACAAAGATGGTAAGCTTTTATTATCAGACACCGATTATATTGAAACATGGAGAGGAATGGAAGAATGTGTTAATCAAAAATTAACTCGTAGTATTGGCGTCAGTAATTTTAATTCCGAACAAATCGTTCGATTAGTAAAATCTTCTAAAATTGTTCCAGTAAATAATCAAGTAAGTCAAATATATTATTTATAATAAAACTTTTGTCCCATTTTTTTTTAATTATTTATATAATTTTTCAATTATTTTAGATCGAAGTTAGTGTGAATCTCAATCAGGAAAAATTAATAAATTTTTGTAAAAAGTATAATATTGTCGTAAGTGGTTATTCACCTCTTGGAAGACCCGGCAATAGATTAGGTATTAAAAATTCTTTGGATAATCCAACAATTATTAAAATAGCAGAAAAATATAAAAAAAGTCCAGCACAAATTGCACTTAGATATGTCGTAAGTATAATTTGCTTAACATTTTCTTTTTTTATTTCTTTTCTTTTTTTTTTTTGAATATACGTAATTCTAAGATCGATACATTTCTTTTTAGTATCAACAAGGTGCTGCAGTAATTGCTAAATCGGTAACGCAAAGTAGAATTAAAGAGAACATGGAGATATTTGATTTCGAACTAACACCGGACGAAATGATTGCTATAAAAGCAATTGGTACTGGCGAAAGAATAGCACCAGCCACAGAGTAAATAGACATGATATATATATATATATATATATATATATAAAGCTTCACTAACGTTTTCATTGATTTATAAATTTTTCATATTTCTTTTTTGTTTCAGAGTACAAGGTCATCAATATTATCCATTTTCTATTCCATTTTAGAGCTCATAAAGTGAATATACAATATCTTTATAGAATTCTAACAATGTATTGATACATTTTATTTTTGTATTTTAAAATACAAAGTCAATTTTAAAATACAAATGTAAGTATATATATATATATATTTATTTATTTTTATGAATTTATTAAAAAAGATTTCAATAAGTCGAATAATATATATGATGTAGCAATAACAATGAATTACATATATGTTAGATTCGCAGAGTCAGATAAGAATTCGAGAACCCTTTTCAAGGATGATTTCATCAATCAACTTGCCAAATTATTATCCATCGCCCCTTCTTCTCTGTCTAGTCTTCCCCTCTTCTTCCGTCACTTACTAACATAAGTAAGGACAATCGCTTTGTTCTTGATAAAGCGAAATTCATTCGTAATAAAATCGTACCACGGGTATTTTCCATTGTTTATTCATTCGTTAAAACGATTATTAAAATATCTGATTAAAATTAAATATCTTGAACTTCTAAACTTGAAAAATGTGTCAATAATGTATAGTGATGAAATTGTTTAACTTTAATAATTGAACTTAAAAATTTACCATTTAATG
>NC_060976.1:1575000-1580000 GCF_910589235.1 Vespa crabro
TATATATATATATACATAGACATATATTTCAAAGAAGAAAATAAAATAAACATTATGTGTAATTCGCGAAATTGACGCAAGGAGGTGTTAGCGTCGACGGTTGATCAAATGGATGGGATTGCTCCGGTTTAGTGAGTTATGGAGTGGGGAAGGAAGTAAATCAGGTCGTTTATAAATATGAGACAAATTCTTGATGAGACGTATTTGTACCGTTGACACGGTCGCTCTCGAACAAGGACTTATTTTGTTTTCCATTAACGCGATTTATCATTACTTATCTTTCCTTTTTTTTTTTCCTCTTGTAACTAAAATCTAGTCTATTCCCATATATTTATATATATATATATATATATATATATATATATATATATATAATTCGTAAGGAAGCATCGATCTTTTATTTTCAATTGGAAAAAAAAAGGAAGAATAAAATGGTTTTAAACGTACCGGACGTTAAGTTTTACAATGGCAATACTGTTCCTCAATTTGGATTGGGTACTTGGAAGGTATGTAAAAGAAAAAGAAAAAAAAGAAAAGAAAGAAAGAAGAAAAAAAGAAAACAAAAGAAAGAATCATTTCTCTTTCTCTCTCTCTCTCTCTCTCTCTCTCTCTTGTTTTGTCAATAATATTTTGTTACGTAATTCTTACGATGTCACCGCTGTGTCTTTGTCTTTTCTTTTTTTTTTTTTTCGTTACTCAAAACTACAATCTAATCAATATCGTAGTTAATACACTGTAGAACGTGTTACGTATGTATAGTATTATTTATATATATATATATATATTTTTTTTTTTTTCTATGAATACATGTTTAAATAATATTTTCTTAGAATATGATCGATGCAAGGTCATTTGTATATTACTACGATAATACGTATAATTAAAAGAATGTTTGACTTTACGATATTATTATCGTTATATTTGAATTTTCATTCGAAAAACTATTACTATGTAACTATGAAAAAAATATTTAATGGTTTGAAATAACATATTATTTGTTTGTTTTTTTTTTTTTATTTGGAAAAATTTTTTATTTTACGAAATAAAACCGAAATCAATGATTGCGATATGAAATATTTCAAATCTTTTTTACTCGTCTTTTTATTTATATTTATTTATTTATTTGTTTAGATTTCTTAATAAGTTCGACGAAATAGTTTGATGATTGAAACGAAATGTTTATCCTTTTTTTTTTTTTTCATTTCTTAATTTAATTCTGATTTTATTGAAAGAATAAATAATAAATTTATGCGAAATAATAAGGATAAGTTTCCAAATTTTTTTTTGTTTCTCTCTTTCTCTCTCTTTCTCTCTTAATTTTTTTTAAAATTTTTAATCATGAATTTTATTTAATTTTTCATATTACTCTCATACTATATTGGTATATATATATTTTTTTTTATCATTTTATTTGTGTGTGTGTGTGTGTAAATGTAATATTTTAATATTATATATTTTTTATTTTAGTCAAAACCCGGAGAAGTTGTCCAAGCTGTTAAGGATGCCATAGATATTGGTTATCGTCACATTGATTGTGCTTATGTTTATGGTAATGAGAAAGAAGTTGGGAAAGCAATAAAAACAAAAATTGCAGAAGGAGTTGTCAGCAGAAAAGATTTATTTATTACTAGTAAACTTTGGAATACATTTCATCAACCTGATTTAGTTGAACCTGCTATTAAAAAAACATTGAGCGACCTTGGTCTTGAATACTTAGACCTATATTTAATTCATTGGCCTATCGCTTACAAAGAGGGCGATAATTTATTTCCAAAAAATTCTGATGGTTCTCCTGAATTTAGTAATGCCGATTACGTTGACACATGGAAGGCTATGGAGGGTTTATTAAATAAAGGATTAACAAAGAACATTGGCGTCAGTAACTTCAATTCTGAGCAGATTAATAGATTACTTAAAAATTGTACCATTAAGCCGGTAACGAATCAAGTATGTATTCATTTTGATAAATTAATTATAAAATCCTTGATCAATTTGATTGTTAATAATTATAAATGGTTTTTTTTTCTTTTTTTTTTTTTTTTTTTGCCAGATCGAATGTCATCCATATCTAACGCAAAAGAAATTGTCTGATTTCTGTAAAGAAAAAGAAATTATAATTACCGCTTATAGTCCTTTGGGCTCACCAGATAGACCGTGGGCTAAACCGGATGATCCAAAATTATTGGAGGATGAAAAATTGTTGGAACTTGGAAAGAAGTATAATAAAACACCAGCGCAAATTCTTTTGCGCTATCAAGTAAGTTGAATTCTTTTTGTTATAATAAAAAAGATTGAAAAATATGAATATCATAATAAAATAAATACATTAAATAATATATTACAGTTGGATCGTGGACACGTTGTAATTCCAAAATCCGTTACCAAATCACGTATCGCAGAAAATAGTAATATTTTTGATTTTCAACTTAAACCTGATGATATTGCATACATAGATTCTTTCGACTGTAATGGAAGAATTTGTCCGATGACAGGGTAAAATCATTTTTATATATATTTCCAAATTAATATTTTGTTAATATATTAAAATTATGATATTTTATTTTGGATTTTCAGATCTGAGGGAAGTCCTTATTTTCCATTTGCCATTCCTTTCTAATTAATACAACAGATAAGTAAGATTAGTTTTGATCGCGTTCATAAAGATATTACATATAATTATTTTTAAAAGATGTGTATCTTAAATATTATCTTTGTTAATTACATTTATACGTACGTTCGCATTTTTCTACGCATGTATTTTGATATTAACAGATAATAAATTTTCGTTAAATAAAGAATCTCTCGTTTATAATATTTTAATGCAATTTGATGTAGTTGAACGAAAAAAAAAAAAGGGAAAAAAAGAAAAGAAAAAGAATTTATACATATGTATATATATAAGTGTGTATGTGTGTATATATAGCGTCGAACAATGTAATTATATTATAAAATAGTTGATTGATATTTAATTGCAAGAACAGGTGGAGTTATCGTCGTTGTCCTCACAACCGCAAGAACAACATTCGCAATATTCTTCGTCGGTGTCACTATTGTTCATGGGAATAGATAATGATGATTCAGCTACCGGTTGATATCCTTTGTCCAATGGACATAATGGCCCAGCTCCACATTTGCACGGTACATTAGATAATCCATAGGCACATTTTCCTTTGCAATTGCACCTACATTCATTTTTAATCTCCGATAAACGACATTTATTGCACGATAATGAATAAGAGTTATTAGAAGTGATCTCAAAATTGCAAGGTGCCTTTGGACAATCTGTAAAAAAATATAAATTTTCTATGAGTGATATTATATAGGAACTTGATTGCTTTCTTTATATATATATATATATATATATATATATATATATATATATATATATATATATATATATATATATATATTTTTTTTTGTTTCTATATATTTATATATAAATTAGGAAATAGAAACGTACTTGATGTTAATGTAGCACAGGGAGGAAGATCACATGGAAGATTAATTGAACAAGGATTTTTTCGAATATTATTCGATTTTAATGGACGTACATTAGGAGACAACGTTTTCGAAGATTTTCTTGACTTTTTACTCGTCGAAACATTTTCTTGATCATATTTTTTCACGCAAATACATAATTTTGATTCCTACGATTTAAAATCAATTGAAAAATAATATATATATATATAGTTTTGTTAAAAGAATTTAATATTTTATTATCGTACGTTATTTTTTTTTATTTATCAAAATTAATCTCTTTACTTTATTATCATGATCGGTCTCCTCCTCTAATTCATTTGAAATATCGATTCGATTTTTCAATATCTTCGATGGTTCTATTTCTTTTCTTTCAATCTTCGATGGCTTATCTCGTATTATTTGCTTTGAATTTTTAACAGGCTTAGTCGTATCTACAGTATGCTATAAATAATAATTTTTCTTTTGTATGTATGTATGCATGTATGTATGTTCCTTAATCTCAACAACATTTGTTGTTTTTGATTTGGTGAAACAACATTTTTAATTGGAGAAGTGGATCAATGAAGAATATTTAATTAAATATTAGTAATATTTGGAAAAGTATTTATTTTGCAAATGAAATTTATACCTTTGCAAATGCAAATTCAACGTTTCAAAATTATTGATGGATTCTTTTTTTTCTTTTTTTTTTTTTTTGTTTTTTTTTGTTCTTTTTTTTTTGACTTTTGATTTATTACTAACTGATAAAACTACTCAATAACACGTAAAATTAATTATTAACGTATAATGTGTGCGGTTTGATATTTATTCCTTCGCACGTCAATGTCAGAATTTCAATATAAATATTTGACGAAAACACAAATTGACAATAATATCGTTTTGATTTTGACAATGCGTTTTACAATGCTGATGATACGATCAAAAAAAAAAAAAAAGAAAAAGGAAAGAAAAGTAAAAAACGATATAATTTGATTCGTTGCAGTATTGCATTATATATTCATCATACATGCGATAAAATCTTTGCAATTCTTTGATACGAAAAATCAGACTTCATTCTAGATAAGAAAGATTGAAAGAAATATTTAGATGAATTATTTTTCTTTTTTTTTCTTTTTTTCTTTTTTTTTTTTCTTTGTTTTATTTATCTTTTCGTATACGTAATCATACGTACCTATGTAATTACGAATTACGTTGAGTTTTTAACTCAACGAATTACGAATTACAAAAATTTGGAATTTTTTAATAACAGAGGTTTACATTCGATTATATATATATATATTTTTTTTTTATTGTCAAGGCTTAAGAAGAAACGTTATTTTAGAAAAAATTGATTCGCAAAAGGGAAATGAATTTGATTTCGATTTTGCGAAGAAAGAAAAAGCAAAAAAAAGAAAAGTTTTAATTCGATTTTGCAAAGATTCAAATTTCAATTGTAAAAGTAGAAAAAGAAAAGCTTGAATTAGATTTGCAAAGTTTCGCATTTGAATTGTAAAAAAAGAAAAATCAAGGAAAAAAAAAAC
>NC_060976.1:1582500-1640000 GCF_910589235.1 Vespa crabro
TCTCTTTTGCTCCTTAATTCACGTAGTTCGTATCTCATTCACTCTTTCTCTTTTATTCCGTACTTCACGTTATATACTCTCCTTATCTTTCTCACATTCTTTCTTTTTTTTCTCTCTCAGTTTCTCTATCTCTCTCCCTCTCTCTCTCTCTTTATCTCTCTCAAAAACCTTGAAGTTTTATAACTAATATTTTCGCAAGTTAAGAATTAGTCCAAACATTCCCGTTGATTTGTAAAAAGCGATTATATTAAATTTCATTTTAATTGAAATAGATGTAATAAGTGTTCTTTTGAGAATTAAAAAATTATGACATAAAATAAATAAAGCTTTTATATCATTAATGACGATAATACATGTGTACATTTATACGCATATATATAATTTCTCCGTTTGACTTTTAACATCGAATATAATCGATTGCAAATGTCAAAACTGACATACATATGTATAAAATTATAGCTACATATTTGTAATGATATACGTAAGTATATATATATATATATAAATTTTTTTTTATTATATTTTATTTATATAAATCACTTACCAATTTTATGTAACGTCGCCATGATAGTTTGAAGAATTCGAAAGATTCGATGGAAAATTTAGATAGGTCGTTGATTTCGTTAGAAAGCCATAAATTTTGTCGATATTAAACAACAATTTTCAATCGACATGACAAATAAAAGATTAGCGTGTTATATACATAATATATATGTATTTATGTATTTATGTATTTATGTATTTATGTATTTATGTATTCATGTAAAACGTATGCAATGTTAATTGGCCGTTGATATATCGCCGTCAATTTCAAGTCGTATAAATACATTGTAAGATATTTTCAAACTATTTTACCGACATTTTAACTACATTACCGACGGTAGATAAGACGATGAAGAGGATTAATACGTCGAATTAAATGCGGATTATTTGATTCAATGAAGAATAGAAACGAAATCGAGCGGATGTCATTCTCGATGTGACAATAAAATATGACATAATTTGTGCGTCAATGTCATAATAATCGAAATGCCGAAAGACATTATATTGCGTTTCTTGTTAGATTATTATATAAATAAATAATTTATATAATTAAGAGAAATTAAAGAGAGAAGAAGAAAAATTATTAAAGTCGGCGAACATAAAAGGAGAAACGACGAAAAAAAATCTGGAGCATAATCAAGATTGGAAAAATGTTGTCCCTTCTTCTCCTGATTTAAAGTGAAATAAAAAAAAAAAGTTCTTTTTTTCTTTATAAACTTTTTTGTAATAAGCATTAATTTCTTCTTCTTTTTTTTTCTTATTTTTCTTTACTCGTTTATTTTTTATATATTTATGTATACAGGTTTGATTAGAAATCAAATTTGAGTATACCCTTTGTTAGAAATAATAAAATATAATATATATATATATATATAATATAATATAAATAATAATAAATATAATTATAATAAATATATAAATAAATAATATAAATAATAATAAAAATAAATAATAATTATTATTATTATAATTATTATTATATTTATAATTATAATATATAATATAATTATAATAATACATAATATTTATAATAAATATTATTATTATTATTATAGTAATAATAGTAACGATAATAATAATTTGTTTTATTTATTATTCGATTCCTTACAGTCATTAGAGAAATAGACATTATTTATAAAGTACATATATACAAACGATGAATTATAAACTTTATTAATTAAATTATAGTATATATTATATATACACATAATATAATATATATTAATATATATAATATAATAAATATTATTAATATTTATGATATAATATATATAATAATATATATGATATAATATAACATGTTTATATATATAATATATATATATATATATAATATAATGTAATAATCATTTCTTTCCTTTTTACGCTATTTATCTAATGAATGGTACTGAATTTATTCAATGACTGTAAGGAATCGAATTAAAAAATTATTATTATCGTTACTATTATTACTATAATAATAATAATAATAATAATAATAATAATAATAATAATAATAATAATAATAATAATAATTATTATTATTATTATTATTATTATTTATTTTTATTATTATTTATAGTATTTATTTGTATTATTTATACATTTGTTACTATTATAATTATTATTATTTATATTTATTATAATTAATTACATTTTTGTTATAATAATAATCATTATTATTAAAGTCGGGATGATAAATGGATCGATTTGGTGCGTCAATGTAACGGAGAAGATGATAAGACCTCATTAACTACCGTAACAAGCACGATACAGGATAGCATTTTAAGCACACAATCGCAATCAATAAAATCGATCTATGATAAGAGAAGAGATTTCGAAGGACATGTACTTCAACGATCAGGGGGTGGTCGGGTATTCAGTTATCGGAAAAAAAAGGCTTCGATTGGAAACGGAATTTTTAGTGCTCCGGCTGGAGTCAATCCTCACCACGTTGCTTCTTCGATTGTACGACGAAACACAGGTGTGTTTTTGTACATACATATATATATATATATATATATATATATATATATATATATATATATATATCAAATATATATATATATATATTTCATTTATTCGCCCTTTGAATAAATTTTTATAAGTGTAACACACTTTAGTTTGTGACTCGTAATATGTAAATAAGTAAAGAAATAAAGAAATAAAGAAATAAAGAAATAAAAAGAATAATAAAAAAATAAATGAATATGATTCAACGAAAAAATATTAATATATATATATATATATATATATATATATATATATATATATATATATATATATATGTATGTATATGTATGAAAGGGTTGAAATTTGAAGATAAGTTTTATCATCTTTATATTTTATTTTTAATATCTTTTCGTTACATTTCATTATTTTCAAAATATTGAAAGATTATTCATATTGTAGAATTTGATTTGCAAAATCAAACGAACGAATGATTCACGAATTTGATTTGGAAAATCAAATGAACGAATAATTCGCGAATTTGATTTGCAAAATCAAACGAACGAATGATTCGCTGCTTTGATTATTTAAGAATTAAATTAGAAGTATAAAATCTTAATACTTAGTATTGTTTATTTATTGGATTAATGATACGAATAAACGATTGTATAAATTGTATCCATTAATTATCTTCTTTCTTTTTCTTTCTTTCGTTTCTTCTTTTTTTTTTGTCTCCTTTCTCTTCTTTTCTTTCGTTCCCTTTCAGGCGGTTCAAGATTGATATTCATATGGCCACAAAAAGTACGTACAAGGGGAAGACTTTTGAGCATTTTTGCACCACTTTTGCACGGTTTTTTGATTGGATTATTATGCATGGACGCGATTCATCTCTGGCCTGGAGAATTTTTACCGACGTCCCTTCCGACCACTACACCTATACCATTGCCACCAGTGAAATGTAACGTGATTGAGCCCTCTTGGTTCGACACTACATGAGAACGATTGTGAATGACTTTTTTGAGAACAAAAAAAGGGAGAAGAAAGAAAAAAAAAACAGATAAAAAAGTAAAAACAATGACGAATTTTTGCGTTTCATTAATATCGAGAAATCTAATAGTCTCCTGTATTTGTTTAAAAAAATTTCGGATAAAAAAGATTTCATTTATTTTTATGTTATCCTTCGTACAAATTATCTAAATAATAATTATAATTGGACATAGAAGCATGACTAATATATACACGTTTACTTCTTTTCTTTTCTTTTGAATTTTTTTTTTCTTTTGCTTTTTTTTTTGTCTTTCCATCAAACGTTTTTTTCCTTTTTTTTCCCCCCCTTTTTTTCTGGTAAACTGTCGTTTTTTTCTTATATGTACTTGCGAACAGTCATAGAGTCATTTACATTTGATCAGTTTTTTCAAATTGAATAGTCCTCTAATTTGAGTATATTCCAAATATAGGAGAAATATAAATCCACGAAAGAGAGAGAAAGAAAGAGAAAAGGAGTGGGAGAGAGAGAGAGAGAAAGTATTATTTTCTCTTTCTTTTTAGTTTCTTTTTTTTTTTTTTTTTATTTAAATACAAATTTTGTAATATCAGCTAAAATTATATTCGCATGATAAGAAAATTATATTCAATTTGTAAATTTACTATCGTTATCGTGTTTTCGACCAAAAGAAAAGAAAAAAGAAATAAGAAAAAAGAAAAACAAAAAAAAGATACAAGCGTAGGATGACATAATGATAAATATCACATGATTTCGTCGAATATTACTTATTGGTATTTATAGTAATAAGGGAAAGAAAATACTAATTAAACATATTTAAGATTATTTAATAGTAACTGCTATTGTAACCAATGTAACACAATCGTCCTTGAAATTTTAATGATCGACCAGTAAGATCATTTTTAGTATAAAAGAACATATAAGTTCTATATTATTTTTAAAACTACGCGAAATAACGAAACGAATCGTATTTTTAATATTATAAGTCATATAACATTATAAAATGTTATGATTATTTATGATTATTTTAATTGCTTTTTTAATGGTTATACTTATTAATATATTATCGAAGTTGTTATATATATTTAAAATGATTAATAGAATACCTGGTGATAATGCCATAATCGATATAATCAGGTTAACGAAATACGGTAAGGTTATTTTCTGATTAACAATTATATATATATATATATATATATATATATATATATATATATATATATATGTAAATATAATTATCGATTATCGAATTCACATATGGTGATAATCGTTTAAATAATGTACTTACGTATGTTATTTTACGAAGAAAATAAGAGAAGAAGAAAAAATAAAAGGAAAAAAAAAAAAACAATAAATAAAAAAGAAAATAGGAAGCACAAGTGAAATCGACATGAAATTTTTTTTTAATTTTTCTTGTTTGTTTTCTTTTTTTTGTTTTTTAAAATATTATAAAACCTTTCGTCAAAATGCGCTTCAATATAAATAAGGTAATTATATATTATGGAAATCGAGCAATAGTATATATTTACAAGCCTCGAATATGCACAGGTACGTAGATATAAAATAAAGAATGTGTTAGAGAATTTCAATTTCAAAGATGGCGAAGAAACAAAAATTTAAATCCATGTCGAAATTAAATTTCATAATAATAATAATAATAATAATAATAATAATAATAATAATAATTATTATTATTATTATTATTATTATTATTATTATGATTATTATTACTATTATAATTGATGTTAAAGAATTGATATGAAATTCTATTCGCTTTATTTATTTATTTTTCTATTTTTTTTTCTTTTCTCTCTTTTTTTTTTTTGACATATACGTTTCTCTATAAATAAGTATTATTAGAAAATATAAAATATTAAATGGATTAAGGATTTATATCGAAGATATAAATTCAATTCTTTACAAATTCAATTCTCTAATTCTTGAATTCTTTCAAATTAATATTTTTCAATATTTAACAGCAATATTTATGATTCAACTTTTTAATGGTATTATATAACGATTAATAACGTGATTAGGATCATGATACTATTGTTTCTGTTAGCTTTTGAACATTGTTATATCTGACAATCGAATCTGTAGTACAAGATAAGATTTCTAAGAAACTTAAGGATTTACTCGACGAGCTGGACGTTTGATTAAATGAAAATATTAATTATTATTATTATAATAATAATAATAATTATTATTATTATTATTCAGGATGATGAATGGATCGATTTGGTGCGTCAATGTAACGAAGAAAAATACAAAAGAGTTCAATAAAATCATTCGTGACAAGCACGACACAGGATAACATTTTGAGCAAACAATCGTAGTCAATAAGATCGACTTATGATAAGAGGAGAGATTTCGAAGAACACGTACTTCAACGATGGTCGGATATTTAGATATCGAAAAAAGGATTCCAAAGGAAACAGAATTTTTAGTGCTTCGGCTTACGTCGAACCTCATCATGTTGCTTCCACTTTTACGTATGTATATGTATTTTATAAGAAAAACAAACTGAATAAAACTAAAAACCATGACGATTATTCGGGTTTTAACTTTCAGAAACCTAATGGTCTCCTATTAAGTCGTTCGGATAAGAAACTTCATTTATTTTTATATTTTCATTCGTGCAAGTTATTTGAAATGGTATAATAAATATAGTTGGTTTGAACGTTTATTTCTTTTCTATCCCATTCTTTCTTTTGTATTTCATTCCTCTTTTTTATTTCATTCTTTCTGGAGAACTGTCGTTTTTCTAATGTGTATTTGTAAACGGTGATAGTACATTTACATTTTAAGTATATTCTAATTATAGGAGAAATAAAAATTGACAAAAGAGAGAGTGGAGGAGAGAGAGAGAGAGAGAGAGAGAGAGAGAGAGAGAGAGAGGAAAAATAAAGAGAGAGAGTTTTATTTTATTTTATATTATTCTTTCTTTAATTACAAATTGAGTAATATCAACGATAATTATATTCGTATGATAAGAAAATTATATGCACTTTTTAGATACGTCATCGTTACCGAATTGTATAGTAAAAAGATAAGGGGAAAAAGATAAAAATACTTTGAAATTATAAGCCCTAAATATAGGATAAAATAATAATAGATATCACGTGATCTGCCCGAATATTTGTTATAGACGAATATGGTAGGAGTAAGAGAGGAAAATACGAATTAAGTGTATTTAAGATTATTGATAGTAACTGCTATCGTAACCGATGTTACAATACTCCATAAAATTTTAATGTTCCTTTATTAAGACCTTTTTGACTATAAAAGAACGTATGAGCTCTATTTTCTCTTTCAAACGGCGCAAAACCGCAAAACAATTAGTATTTTTAACATATAAGTCAAATAACATTATAAAATGATATTGAAGATTATTCTATTTACTCTGTTAACAGTAATATTTATCAATATTCTGTCGAAGTTGTATAAATTTTATGTTTTTCGTAAGACGATTAATAAAATACCTGGTGATGCATCCTTCTTCCGTAACGTAATCAATTTCAACAGATTATCAAAAGAGGGTAAACTTATTTTTTTTATCGATTTTGTATATATAATATTATATACATACGTAAAAAATGTACATAGATATACACATTCAATTTATATGTATATATATACACATGTACAATTATATATAAATATGTAACTCGGTATTGCGTAAATGAATATAATGATCGATCATCGAGTTTAGATACTGTGACGGTCGTTTAAATAATGTACTGAATTTCATGAAGATGAAAGAAAGGAAAAATGTATAGGATACACAAGTGTAACAAACCGAAATTTTTTTTAAATTTTCTCTTTTAGAATATCATAAAGTCTTCTGTCAATATACAGTTCGATATAAAGAAGGGATTTATAAATTATGGATGGGATATAAACCAATGGTATACATTTACAAGCCTGAATATGCAGAGGTACGTAGATATATGAAAATATGTTCTAGAAAATCACGATGGGTACCGTAAAATTGAGAAATAAACATTTTTATCCATATTGATATCAAAATGTATTATTATCATTATTATTATTGATGCTAAAGAATTGATATATTTTACTCTTCTTATTGTCTTCCTTTTTTTTCTCTTCATTTGTGCGAAGGTCATTCTCAAAAGTAGTACGAATATAACCAAAGCATCTACTTACGATAGTTTACAGCCTTGGTTAGGACATGGTCTTTTAACCGCGACTGGTAAGTCTATGCACATATATATACATATATATATATATGTATAATATATATATATGTACACATATATATAATATATATATATATATGTATATATATATATATATTTCTTTTTTCTTGTCAATTAAGAGCAATACATATTTACCTATATGTATATAATAAAATAAACAAATAATACATAATTATTCATCGTTTTCAGGTTCTAAGTGGTTCCACGACAGGAAATTGATTACCCCGTCATTTCATTTTTCTATGCTCGATAATTTCATCATAGTAATGCTCGAAAAGAGCGAAATTTTGATCGATCGTATAGAGAAAGAAATGGAGAAAAATTTTGGAAAGAATGGAGTCAATATTTATCCATTGATTGCTGATTTTACGTTGGATGTTATATGCGGTAAGTTCACTCAAATGTTTCATAACACGCAATATCCTTCAGAGATGAAATTCTGATCAAAAAATTGCTATACAATTTTCTCGAGGCACACAGATATGTATATGTGTGCGTGTAATGTATGTTGATTTTCCATAAGAAGACAGCATATATTTAAAAAGTTAAAATAGAAATCGATCTTTTTCAAAATAATATCTTTTTTTGTTATCCTTCAATAATATTACTAAGATATCTTTTTTATATATTAATAAAATTGATTACACGTTATAGACAGAAAAAAGAGAACATAAAAATTGACTTTTTTTTAAACCGACCAAATTGTATGTAAATGGTTAACACAGTTCTGCAAAATCGGCTTCGTTTCTTTTGTGAAAACATACTGTCCTATTTTTTATCGACTGTTTCATCTTTATCTATTTTCTGTTTTATTGTTTTTTATCAGAAACAACAATGGGCGTTAACATACATGCGCAGGATAATACAATTACTGGTTACTCCGATAACGTACACAAGTATGAGAGCGTTATGATATAGAAATGAATATGTTAACCATAAAGAATGATTGCTTAGAAATTTTATTTATTTATTGATTTATTTACTTATTTATTTCTTTCTATTTATATATTTATTTAATTTATTTATCCCTTTATTCATTTTCCCCACGTATTTTAGAGCGACGAATTCTATGTTTTATCGTTATATACGTCCTTGGTTAAAACTAGATTCGATATTTGCATTGACAGCCGAAGGGAAGCAATTTTATTCATCGATCAAGGAATTACATCGTTTTAATAGAGAGGTAGAATAATAGTTATATCTTGTTTTCTATTTTCACATTAATATATATATGTATGTATATAAATTTCTTCTTCATCTACTAATTTCATTGCGATGATAGTGCATTAATATATTAATTTATATATATTAATATATTAATATATTAATATATATGTATATATATATTAACAATATTAATATGATAATTATTATTAATAAAATAAACGTCCAACATTTTGAATAAAATGTCAATACGTGATATTAGCGATCAGTAACAAAAGATTGATACGAAAATTAGTCGTAATTTAATAAAAATATTTCTGTACATAACAATTTGTCGATAAATTAAATAGGTGACATATATTTATAATAATCTAAGTAGCTAGGAGATACAACCCAAACGTAATTTAGTTGGGACCTTTACGCTTATTTATATTTATTAAGCATTTAAATTAAATATAAATATTTTATTTGCAATGCCAATCCAAATATTAATATATTCTATCATTCTTTTTCTTTTTGAATAAATATCGTTAATTAATATTAATTACATCCAAATCAATATTTTCCAATAGAATCGTTCCATGTTTTATATTACAGGTGATAAAGATGAAAAAGGAGGCTCGTCGAGAGCAAAGTCAAGACGACAGAGAATTTGACGAATTAGGTAATTAATTATTTATTTTTATCAAATAGCAACAATTTTTTCACTTTCATCCTTTGACGCACATGTATGATCAACTGTAGAAATGTTGAGGTTTCAGGTAGAAAAAAAAGGAAATCCTTCATAGATATCTTATTAGATATCAACGAAAATAATTCTAATCAGCTTTCGGAAAAGGATATGGATGAACAAGTAGCTACAATAATGTTCGCTGTAAGTAAAAAAAAAAGAGAAAAAGCGGAAACAGAAATCGATTAATCGATTTTAACTCCATCGAGGAGGAATAATTTCATTTATACGAAATCATGAAGTTTTTATACGTTTTTTCTACGAACAAATATTAATAGACAATATAAAATATTAGATGGCATAAGAATTTAAACTCCAACTCTGTGCAAATCGAATTTTTTAATTCTATAATTCCTTGAAATTAATATTTTAAAATATTTTGCCACAATATCAATAATCCGCTCTTTAACTATATTATAACATTAATAACGTGATTAGGGTCACGATACTACTGCTACCGCCATTTTTTGGACATTGTTATGTTTGGCAACCGAGCCAGAAATTCAAGATAAAGTTTACGAGGAACTGAAGGATGTATTCGACACTTTGGACGGTTCAATTAGCATGAGTACAATTTCCCAATTGGAATATTTGGATAGAGTGTGCAAGGAAACTTTAAGGCTCTATACAGTTGCTCCTGAATTTTCACGACAAATAACAGAGGAAATAACGATAGGTAAGTAAATTTATATAGAAATTCGTATTCATATTTAAAAGAGAAATGTATATACATATATATTTATATTATATGTACTTTTAACATAACATACGTTAAACATTTTATCGACATGTATATATATATATGTATTTAATAATTTGTTTCTTTTTTTTATTTTTTCAGGTAAATACGTAATTCCGAAGAATACAGAATTGACAATTCATGTTCATGGTTTGCACCATGATCCTGAAATTTGGACGGAACCAGATAAATTTAACCCGGACAGGTTTTTGACCAATGAAACGCAAAATAGAAATCCTTTTTCATATCTACCGTTTAGCGCTGGACCAAGAAATTGTATCGGACAGAAATTCGCGAATCTAGAACTTAAATTGGTCATAGCAATGTTGTTGAAAAAATGGATGGTCAAATCTTTGATTTTACGAAAAGATATCAAAATTTATCATTCTGCCGTTTTACGACCATTGGATGATGTATATTTACGTTTTATACCGAGGAAATGAGAAGACTACAAAGAGAGTGAGAGAGTTAGTTTCTTTATCTTTTGAAAAAATTCATATTCCTTGTATTATCGTTGATAAATTAAATTCGACGAATTAGTTTGTGTTTGTATGAATTACGATTTTTCCGCATTGAAAATGGTTTAGGAAATAAAATAGAAAAAGAACTTACATTCGATAGGGGAGATTCTTTATTTTAAATATATCTTTATAATTGAATTGTATAAACTAACAATTGTTACGGAATAATAATATTCTTTATCAGTAAGTAATAGTGAACTTCCTTTTTAAAAATAAATCATATCAAATATATATAATATAATATAATAGTAAATAATGGTAACATTATCTGATTATTATAACAAAATGGTACAAATTCCGTTTATAAAAATAGTAGAATATATTTACATACGATATCTAATACCTATAGTCGAATTATTGTACTAATACTACTATTGCTTATTTATAATCATGAGTTTTGATATGATTTAAAATTCGGTAATTACTTATAATACGGATAATGCTATTTCAATATCATTACTGTCTTGATTGTTTTATTTATTTACTTATTTTTGTATATTCATTTTTTTCTTTTGCTTCTTTTTTCGCTATTAATAACATAGTCCAACGAATTATTCCCACAGTCAACTTAAATGGCCTTCCCGGCCATACTCCTACTTCAACCTGTTCTTCCATTCCGCACCTCCTGGTTAAGAATTAACGAATAAAAGACATTTTTCTTGTTTCTCTCATTAATCAAATTTCGATTAAATCATGTTAATATAAGACGGAAGTAGTTCTTCTCGATATAAATGATTTAATTATTCAAAAAATTGTTCGGGCACTGTGCAGAATCCATATCTGTAATGCTCATTATTTAGATTGTTGTTATTATCCTAAATTCTACAAATAATAATATCAATTTTTATTATTATTATTACTATTATTATAGACAGGATGATGAATGGATCAATTTGGTGTGTCAATGAATGGGAGAAAAAGATAAGATTGCAATAACTATCCATGACAAGCACTAAACAGGATAACATTTATAGTACACAATGGAAATCAAGAATATCTACCTTTGATAATTGGAGAGATTTCGAAAAACAGGTAGTTCAACAATAGTCGGATATTTAGGTATCGAAAAAAAGGTTCTCATAGGAAATAGAATCCTTAGTGCTTCGGCTTGTGTCGAACTTCATCATGTTGCTTCAACTTTTAGGTATATGTATATTTTATAAGAAAAAGAAGCAGAACAGAACTAAAAACCATGACGAATTTTCGCGTTTTACCATCCGTAAGCCTAATGGTCACCTATTAAGTCGTTCGGATAAGAAACTTCATTTATTTCTATATTTTCATTCTTGCAAGTTATCTGAAATGGTATAATAATTATAGTTGGTTTTATCGTTTATTTCTTTCATTTCCCTTTCCTTCTTTTGTATTTCTTTCCTTTTTTTTATTTCTTTCTTTCTGATGACCTGTCGTTTTTCAAATGTGTAGTTGCAACGGTCATAGAACATTTACATTTTGAGTATATTCTAATTATAGAGGAAATAAAAATTGACAAAGTAGAGAGAGAGAGAGAGAGAGAGAGAGAGAGTTCTGTTTCCTTTTATTTAATTATTTTTTTCTTTTTTTTTTTGACAAATTGTGTATTATCAACGATAATTATATTCGAAGGATAAGAAAATTATATGCACTTTTTAGATTCGTCATCGTTACCGAATAAATTAGTAAAAAGATAAGGGGAAAAAGATAAAAATACTTTGAAATTATAAGCCGTAAAATATAGGATAAAATAATAACAGATATCACGCGATCTTTGTTATAGCCGAATATTTGTTATAGCCGAATATTGTAGGAGTAAAGGTGGAAAATACGAATTAAGCATATTTAAGATTATTAATAGTAACTGCGATCGTAACCGATGTAACAATCGTCCATAAAATTTTAATGTTCCTTCATTAAGAGCTTTTTGACTATAAAAGAACAAATGAGCTCTATTTTCTCTTTCAAACGGCGCAAAACCTCAAGACAATTAGTATTTTTAACATATAAGTCAAATAACATTATAAAATGATATTGACGATTATTCTATTTACTCTGTTAACAGTAATATTTATTAATATTCTGTCGAAGTTGTATAAATTTTATGTTTTTCGTAAGACGATTAATAAAATACCTGGTGATGCATCCTTCTTCCGTAGCGTAATCAATTTCAACAGATTATCAAAAGAGGGTAAACTTATTTTTTTTATCGATTTTGTATATATAATATTATATACATACGTAAAAAATGTACATAGATATACACATTCAATTTATATGTATATATATATACATGTACAATTATATATAAATATGTAACTCGGTATTGCGTAAATGAATATAATGATCGATCATCGAGTTTAGATACTGTGACGGTCGTTTAAATAATGTACTGAATTTCATGAAGATGAAAGAAAGGAAAAATGTATAGGATATACAAGTGTATCTAAACCGAAATTTTTTTTAAATTTTCTATTTTAGAATATCATAAAGTCTTCTGTCAATATACAGTTCGATATAAAGAAGGGATTTATAAATTATGGATGGGATATAAACCAATGGTATACATTTACAAGCCCGAATATGCAGAGGTACGTAGATATATGAAAATATGTTCTAGAAAATCACGATGGGTACCATAAGATTGAGAAATAAACATTTTTATCCATATTGATATCAAAATGTATTATTATCATTATTATTATTGATGCTAAAGAATTGATATATTTTACTCTTCTTATTGTCTTCCTTTTTTTTCTCTTCATTTGTGCGAAGATCATTCTCAAAAGTAGTACGAATATAACCAAAGCATCTACTTACGATAGTTTACAGCCTTGGTTAGGACATGGTCTTTTAACCGCGACTGGTAAGTCTATGCACATATATATACATATATATATATGTATAATATATATATATATATATATATATATATATATATATATATATATATATTTCTTTTTTCTTGTCAATAAAGAGCAATACATATTTTCCTATATGAATATAATAAAATAAACAAATAGTACATAACAATTCATCGATTTCAGGTTCTAAGTGGTTCCATGACAGGAAATTGATTACTCCGGCATTTCATTTTTCTATGCTCGATAATTTTATCATAGTAATGCTCGAAAAGAGCGAAATTTTGATCGATCGTATAGAGAAAGAAATGGAGAAAAATTTTGGAAAAAATGGAATCAATATTTATCCATTGGTTTCTGATTTTGCGTTAGATGTTATATGCGGTAAGTTCACTCAAATGTTTCATAACACGCAATAACCATCAGATATGAAATTCTGATCAAAAAATTGCTATACAATTTTCTCGAGGCACACACATATGTATATGTGTGCGTGTAATGTATGTTGATTTTCCATAAGAAGACAGCATACATTTAAAAGTTAAAATAGAAATCGATCTTTTTCAAAATAATATCTTTTCTTGTTATCCTTCAATAATATTACTAAGGTATCTTTTTTATATATTAATAAAATTGATTACACGTTATAGACAGAAAAAAAAAGAGATTATAAAAATTGACTTTTTTTTAAACCGGCCAAATTGTATGTAGATGATTAACACAGTTCTGCAAAATCGGTTACCTTTCTTTTGTGAAAACCTACTGTCCTATTTTTTATCGACTGTTTCATCATTTTCTATTTTCTGTTTTATTGTTTTTTATCAGAAACAACAATGGGCGTTAACATACATGCGCAGGATAATACATTTACTGATTACTCCAATTACATACACAAGTATGAGAGTGTTATGATATAAAAATGAATATATTAAACGTAAAGAATGATTGCTTAGAAATTTTATTTATTTATTGATTTATTTACTTATTTATTTCTTTCTATTTATATATTTATTTAATTTATTTATCCCTTTATCCATTTTCCCCACGTATTTCAGAGCGACGAATTCTATGTTTTATCGTTATATACGTCCTTGGTTAAAACTAGAATCGATATTTGCATTGACAGCCGAAGGGAAGCAATTTTATTCATCGATCAAGGAATTACAACGTTTTAATAGAGAGGTAGAATAATAGTTATATCTTGTTTTCTATTTTCACATTAATATATATATGTATGTATATAAATTTCTTCTTCATCTACTAATTTCATTGCGATGATAGTGCATTAATATATTAATTTATATATATTAATATATTAATATATTAATATATATGTATATATATATTAACAATATTAATATGATAATTATTATTAATAAAATAAACGTCCAACATTTTGAATAAAATGTCAATACGTGATATTAGCGATCAGTAACAAAAGATTGATACGAAAATTATTCGTAATTTAATAAAAATATTTCTGTACATAACAGTTTGTCGATAAATTAAATATTTGACATATATTTATAATAATCTAAGTTGCTAGGAGATATAACCCAAACGTAATTTAGTTGGGACCTTTACGCTTATTTATATTTTTTAAGCATTTAAATTAAATATAAATATTTTATTTGCAATGCCAATCCAAGTATTAATATATTCTATCATTCTTCTTCTTTTTGAATAAATATCGTTAATTAATATTAATTACATCAAAATCAATATTTTTCAATAGTATCTTTTCACGTTTTATATTACAGGTGATAAAGATGAAAAAGGAGGCTCGTCGAGAGCAAAGTCAAGACGACAGAGAATTTGACGAATTAGGTAATTAATTATTTATTTTTATCAAATAGCAACATTTCTTTCACTTTCATCCTTCGACATATATGTATGATCAACCGTAAAAATGTTGATCTTTCAGGTAGAAAAAAAAGGAAATCCTTCCTAGATATCTTATTAGATATCAACGAAAATAATTCTAATCAGCTTTCGGAAAAGGATATGGATGAACAAGTAGCTACAATAATTTCCGCTGTAAGTAAAAAAAAAGAGAAAAAGCGGAAACAGAAATCGATGAACTGATTTAAACTCCATGGGAGAGGAATAATTTCATTTATACGAAATCATGAAGTTTTTATACGTTTTTTCTACGATCAAATATTATTAGACAATATAAAATATTAGATGGCATAAGAATTTAAACTCCAACTCAGTGCAAATCGAATTTTTTAATTCTTTAATTCCTTAAAGTTAAAATATTAAAATATTTACACACAGGATCTATAATCCACTCTTTAACTATTATAACATTAATAACGTGGTTAGGGTCACGATACTAGTGCTGCTTCTATTTTCTGGACATTGTTATGTTTGGCAACCGAGCCTGAAATTCAAGATAAGGTTTATGAGGAACTGAAGAATGTATTCGACGATTTGGACGGTCCAATTACGATGAATACAATTTCCAAATTGAAATATTTGGAGAGAGTGTGCAAGGAAACTTTAAGGCTCTATACAGTTGCTCCTGAATTTTCACGACAAATAACAGAGGAAATAACGATAGGTAAGTAAATTTATATAGTAATTTGTATTCAAAATTTAAAAGATAAAGGTATATACATATATATTTATATTATATGTACTTTTAACATAACATACGTTAAACATTTTATCGACATGTATATATATATGTATATAATAATTTGTTTCTTTTTTTTATTTTTTCAGGTAAATACGTAATTCCAAAGAATACAGAATTAACAATTCATGTTCAGGGTTTGCACCATAATCCTGAAATTTGGACGGAACCAGATAAATTTAACCCGGACAGGTTTTTGACCAATGAAACGCAAAATAGAAATCCTTTTTCATATCTACCGTTTAGCGCTGGACCAAGAAATTGTATCGGACAGAAATTCGCGAATCTAGAACTTAAATTGGTCATAGCAATGTTGTTGAGAAAATGGATGGTCAAATCTTCAATTTTACGAAAAGATATTAAAACGTATCATACTATCGTTTTACGACCATTGGATGATGTATATTTTCGTTTTATACCGAGGAAATGAGAAAACTATAAAGAGATCGAGAGAGAGAGTTAGTTTCTTTATCTTTCGAAAAAATTCATATGTCTTGTATTATCGTTTATAAATTAAATTCGACGAATTAGTTTGTGTTTGTACGAATTACGATTTTTCCGCATTGAATATGGTTTATGAAATAAAATAGAAAAAGAACTTATATTTGATAGGTGAAATTCTTTATTTTAAATATATCTTTATAATTGAATTTTATAAACTGACAATTTGTTACAGATTAATAACATTCTTTATCAGTAAGTAATAGTGAACTACCTTTTTAAAAATAAATCATATCAAATATATATATATATATATATATATATATATATATATATATATATATACTATTATATATATATACTATTATATATATACTATATATATACTATTATATATATATATATATATATATATATATAATAGTAAATAATCCGGTTATATTCTAATTATAGAATAAATAAAAATTGACAAAAGAGTGAGGGAGAGAGAGAGGGAGAGAGAGAGGGAGAGAGAGAGAGTTTTGTTTCCTTTTTTTTTTTTTTGTTTAATGAATTGTGTATTATCAATGATAATTATATTCGAAGGATAAGAAAATTATATGCACTTTATAGATTCGTCATCGTTACCGAATTGTGTAGCAAAAAGATAAGGGGAAAAAGATAAATATATTCTGAAATTATAAGCCGTAAAATACAGGGTAACATAACATTAATAGATATCACGTGTCTTCGCCGAATATTTTTTACTGATAGGAAAAAGAGAGGAAAATACGAATTCAGCATATTTAATATTATTAATACTACCTGTTAACGTAAAAGGCGTCTTTAAAGTTTTAATGTTCGTTCATTAAGAGTATTTTGACTATAAAAGTTCTATTTACTTTTTCAAACATCGCAAAACTGCAAGAAGAGTACTATCTTTAACATATAAGTCAAATAACTTTATAGAATGATATTGACTATTATTCTATTTACTCTGTTAACAGTTATATTTATTAATATTCTGTCGAAGTTATATAAATTTTATGTCTTTCGTAAGACGATTAATAAAATACCAGGTGATGCATCCTTCTTCCGTAATGTAATCAATTTCAACAGATTATCAAAAGACGGTAAACTTATTTTTTTCATCAACGATTATATTTACATATAATATTATATACACAGATAATACATGTACCAACATATATACATAAAATTTATATATATACATATATATATATATATATATATATATATATATATATATTCATATACAGTTAAAGATATATATGTAACTCGGTATTACGTAAATGAATATAATGATCGATCATCGAATTCAGATACTGTGACGGTCGTTTAAATAATTTACTGAATTTCATGAAGAAGAAAGAAAGGAAAAAATGTATAGGAAACACAAGTGTAACTAAACCAAAAATTTTTTTTAAATTTTCTCTTTCAGAATATCATAAAGTCTTCTGTCAATATACAGTTCGATATAAAGAAGGGATTTATAAATTATGGATGGGATATAAACCAATGGTATACATTTACAAGCCCGAATATGCAGAGGTACGTAGATATATGAAAATATGTTCTAGAAAATCACGACGGGTACCATAAGATTGAGAAATAAACATTTTTATCCATATTGATATCAAAATGTATTATTATCATTATTAATATTAATGCTAAAGAATTGATATATTTTATTCTTCTTATTGTCTTCCTTTTTTTTTTCATTCGTGCGCAGGTCATTCTCAGAAGTAGTACGAATATAACCAAAGCAACTACTTACGATAGCTTTAAGCCTTGGATAGGAGATGGTCTTATAACCTCGACAGGTAAGTCTATACACATATACATACATATATACATGTATAATATATATGTATGTAAATATATATAATATATATATATATATATATATATATATATATATATATATATTTCTTTTTTCTTGTCAATTAAGAGCAATACATATTTTCCTATATGTATATAATAAAATAAACAAATAATACATAACAATTCATCGTTATCAGGTTCTAAGTGGTTCTACGACAGGAAATTGATTACCCCGGCATTTCATTTTTCTATGCTCGATAATTTCATCATAGTAATGCTCGAAAAGAGCGAAATTTTGATCGATCGTATAGAGAAAGAAATGGAGAAAAATTTTGGAAAGAATGAGGTCAATATTTATCCATTGATTGCTCATTTTACGTTGGATGTTATATGCGGTAAGTTCACTCAAATGTTTCATAACACGCAATATCCATCAGAGATGAAATTCTGATCAAAAAATTGCTATACAATTTTCTCGAGGCACACACATATGTATATGTTTGCGTGTAATGTATATTGATTTTCCATAAGAAGACAGCATACATTTAAAAGTTAAAATAGAAATCGATCTTTTTCAAAATAATATCTTTTCTTGTTATCCTTCAATAATATTACTAAGGTATCTTTTTTATATATTAATAAAATTGATTACACGTTATAGACAGAAAAAAAAAGAGATTATAAAAATTGACTTTTTTTTAAACCGGCCAAATTGTATGTAGATGATTAACACAGTTCTGCAAAATCGGCTTCCTTTCTTTTGTGAAAGCATACTGTTCTATTTTTTATCGACTGTTTCATCTTTATCTATTTTCTGTTTTATTGTTTTTTATCAGAAACAACAATGGGCGTTAACATACATGCGCAGGATAATACAATTACTGGCTACCCCGATTACATACACAAGTATGAGAGTGTTATGATATAAAAATGATTATGTTAAACGTAAAAAATGATTGCTTAGAAATTTTATTTATTTATTGGTTTATTTACGTATTTATTTCTATATATTTTCATATTTATTTAATTTATTTATCTTTTTATCCATTTTCCCCACGTATTTCAGATCGGAGTATTCTATATTGCATCGATATTTACGTCCTTGGTTAAAACTCGATTCGATATTTGCATTGACAGCTGAAGGGAAAGAATTTTATTCGTCGATTAAGGAAATACATCGTTTTAATAGAGAGGTAGAACAATTTTTATATTCTATTTTCTATTTTCACATCAATGTATAGATGTATGTATATAAATTTCTTCTTCATCAACTAAAATTTCATCGTGATGATTAATATAGATTTATATTTATATTTATATTTATATTAATATAGATTTTTATATGTATATACGTATATATGTATATTTATATGTCTATATATATATTAGTATTATAATAATCATATTAGTATTGTTAATGTAGATATATATATATATATTTATTTATTTATAAAATTTATTTTTAATTATAATTAATAAAATAAACGTCCAGCATTCTTAATAAAATGTTAATCCGTGATATAAGCGATCGGTATTACAACGATTAATTCGAAAATTATTGATAATTTAGTAAAAATATTTCTAAATGTAATAATTTGTCAATATCTTAAATAGATGACAAATATTTATATTAACCTAAAGAGCTACGAGATACAATCCAAACGTGATTTAGTCGGGACATTTACGCTTATTTATATTCATTAAGCATTTATATTAAATATAAATATTTTATTTTCAATGCCAATCCAAGTATTAATATATACTATCATTCTTTTTCTTTTTGAATAAATATCGTTAATTAATATTAATTACAGCCAAATCAATATTTTCCAATAGTATCTTTCCGTGTTTTATATTACAGGTGATAAAAAAGAAAAAAGAGGCTCGTCGAGAGCAACGTCAAGACGACAGAGAATTTGACGAATTAGGTGATTAATTATTTTTTTTATCAAATAGCAACTCTTTTTTCAATTTCGTCCTTTGACGCACATGTATGATAAACTGTAAAAATGGTGATATTTCAGGTGGAAAAAAAAGGAAAGCCTTCATAGATATCTTATTAGATATCAACGAAAATAATTCTAATCAGTTTTCAGAAGAGGAACTGGATGAACAAGTAGCTACAATAATGTTCGCTGTAAGTAAAAATAAAAAGAGAAAAAGCGGAAACAGAAATCGATGAACCGATTTAAACTCCATCGGAGAGGAATAATTTCATTTATACGAAATCATGAAGATTTTATACGTTTTTTCTACGAACAAATATTATTAGAATATATAAAATATTAGATGGCATAAGAATTTCAACTTTAATTCTTTGTAAATTGAATTTTTAATTTTTTAATTCTTTGACATTAACATTTTAAAATATTTAGTCACATTATCTATAATCCGCTCTTTAACGAATTATAACATTAATATCTTGATTAGGGTCACGATACTACTGCTACCGCTATTTTTTGGACATTGTTTTGTTTGGCAACCGAGTCTGAAATTCAAGATAAGGTGTACGATGAACTGAAAACTGTATTCGACGATTTGGACGGTCCAATTACGATGAATACAATTTCCCAATTGAAATATTTGGACAGAGTGTGCAAGGAAGCTTTAAGGCTCTATCCAGTAATACCTAAATATTCACGACAAATAACAGAGGAAATAACGATAGGTACGTAAATATATATAGAATTTCGTATTCGTCATTTAAAAAAAATGTATATACATATATATTTATATATTATATATACTTTTGACATAACATATGTTAAACATTTTATCTAGATATATATAAATATATATATATATATAAATATATATATATATATATATATTTATATTCATATATATATATGTATATATGTGTATATAATAATTTGTTTCTTTTTTTTATTTTTTCAGGTAAATACGTAATTCCGAAGAATACAGAATTGACAATTCATGTTCATGGTTTGCACCATGATCCTGAAATTTGGACGGAACCAGATAAATTTAACCCGGACAGGTTTTTGACCAATGAAACGCAAAATAGAAATCCTTTTTCATATCTACCGTTTAGCGCTGGACCAAGAAATTGTATCGGACAGAAATTCGCGAATCTAGAACTTAAATTGGTCATAGCAATGTTGTTGAAAAAATGGATGGTCAAATCTTTGATTTTACGAAAAGATATCAAAATTTGTCATTCTGCCGTTTTACGACCATTGGATGATGTATATTTACGTTTTATACCGAGGAAATGAGAAGACTACAAAGAGAGTGAGAGAGTTAGTTTCCTTATCTTTTGAAAAAATTCATATTCCTTGTATTATCGTTGATAAATTAAATTCGACGAATTAGTTTGTGTTTGTACGAATTACTATTTTTCCGCATTGAAAATGGTTTATGAAATAAAATAGAAAAAGAACTTACATTCGATAGGGGAGATTCTTTATTTTAAATATATCTTTATAATTGAATTGTATAAACTAACAATTGTTACGGAATAATAATATTCTTTATCAGTAAGTAATAGTGAACTTCCTTTTTAAAAATAAATCATATCAAATATATATAATATAATATAATAGTAAATAATTGTAACATTATCTGTTTATTATAACAAAATGGTACAAATTCCGTTTATAAAAATAGTAGAATATATTTACATACGATATCTAATACCTATAGTCGAATTATTGTACTAATACTACTATTGCTTATTTATAATCATGAGTTTTGATATGATTTAAAATTCGGTAATTACTTATAATACGGATAATGCTATTTCAATATCATTACTGTCTTGATTGTATTATTTATTTACTTATTTTTGTATATTCATTTTTTTCTTTTGCTTCTTTTTTCGCTATTAATAACATCGTCCAACGAATTATTCCCACAGTCAACTTAAATGGCCTTCCCGGCCATACTCCTACTTCAACCTGTTCTTCCATTCCGCACCTCCTGGTTAAGAATTAACGAATAAAAGACATTTTTCTTGTTTCTCTCATTAATCAAATTTCGATTAAATCATGTTAATATAAGACGGAAGTAGTTCTTCTCGATATAAATGATTTAATTATTCAAAAAATTGTTCGGGCACTGTGCAGAATCCATATCTGTAATGCTCATTATTTAGATTGTTGTTATTATCCTAAATTCTACAAATAATAATATCAATTTTTATTATTATTATTACTATTATTATAGACAGGATGATGAATGGATCAATTTGGTGCGTCAATGAATGGGAGAAAAAGGTAAGAGTGCAATAACTATCCATGACAAGCACTAAACAGGATAACATTTATAGTACACAATGGAAATCAAGAATATCTACCTTTGATAATTGGAGAGATTTCGAAAAACAGGTAGTTCAACAATAGTCGGATATTTAGGTATCGAAAAAAAGGTTCTCATAGGAAATAGAATCCTTAGTGCTTCGGCTTGTGTCGAACTTCATCATGTTACTTCAACTTTTACCTTTATGTTTATTTTATAAGAAAAAGAAGCAGAACAGAACTAAGAACTATGACGAATTTTCGCGTTTTACCATCCGTAAGCCTAATGGTCTTCTATTAAGTTGTTTGGATAAGAAACTTCATTTATTTCTATATTTTCATTCTTGCAAGTTATCTGAAATGGTATAATAATTATAGTTGGTTTTAACGTTTATTTCTTTCATCTCCCTTTCCTTCTTTTGTATCTCTTTCCTTCTTTTTATTTCTTTCTTTCGGATGAACTGTCGTTTTTCTAATGTGTAGTTGCAACGGTCATAGAACATTTACATTTTGAGTATATTCTAATTATAGGGGAAATAAAAATTGACAAAGTAGACAGAGAGAGAGAGAGAGAGAGAGAGATTTCTGTTTCCTTTTATTTATTTATTTTTTTTTTTTTTTTTTTTTTAACAAATTGTGTATTATCACCGATAATTATATTCGAAGGATAAGAAAATTATATGCACTTTTTAGATTCGTCATCGTTTCCGAATTAATTACTAAAAAGATAAGGGGAAAAAGATAAAAATACTTTGAAATTATAAGCCGTAAAATATAGGATAAAATAATAACAAATATCACGCGATCTTTGTTATAGCCGAATATTTGTTATAGCCGAATATTGTAGGAGTAAGGGTGGAAAATACGAATTAAGCATATTTAAGATTATTAATAGTAACTGCGATCGTAACCGATGTAACACTCGTCCATAAAATTTTAATGTTCATTCATTAAGAGCTTTTTGACTATAAAAGAACAAATGAGCTCTATTTTCTCTTTCAAACGGCGCAAAACCGCAAGACAATTACTATTTTTAACAAATAAGTCAAATAACATTATAAAATGATATTGACGATTATTCTATTTACTCTGTTAACAGTAATATTTATTAATATTCTGTCGAAGTTGTATAAATTTTATGTTTTTCGTAAGACGATTAATAAAATACCTGGTGATGCATCCTTCTTCCGTAACGTAATCAATTTCAACAGATTATCAAAAGAGGGTAAACTTATTTTTTTTATCGATTTTGTATATATAATATTATATACATACGTAAAAAATGTACATAGATATACACATTCAATTTATATGTATATATATATACATGTACAATTATATATAAATATGTAACTCGGTATTACGTAAATGAATATAATGATCGATCATCGAGTTTAGATACTGTGACGGTCGTTTAAATAATGTACTGAATTTCATGAAGATGAAAGAAAGGAAAAATGTATAGGATACACAAGTGTAACTAAACCGAAATTTTTTTTTAATTTTCTCTTTTAGAATATCATAAAGTCTTCTGTCAATATACAGTTCGATATAAAGAAGGGATTTATAAATTATGGATGGGATATAAACCAATGGTATACATTTACAAGCCCGAATATGCAGAGGTACGTAGATATATGAAAATATGTTCTAGAAAATCACGATGGGTACCATAAGATTGAGAAATAAACATTTATATCCATATTGATATCAAAATGTATTATTATCATTATTAATATTAATGCTAAAAAATTGATATATTTTATTCTTCTTATTGTCTTTCTTTTTTTTCTTTTCATTTGTGCGCAGGTCATTCTCACAAGTAGTACGAATATAACCAAAGCATCTACTTACGATAGTTTACAGCCTTGGTTAGGACATGGTCTTTTAACCGCGACTGGTAAGTCTATGCACATATATATACATATATATATATATGTATAATATATATATATGTACACATATATATAATATATATATATATATGTATATATATATATATATTTCTTTTTTCTTGTCAATTAAGAGCAATACATATTTTCCTATATGTATATAATAAAATAAACAAATAATACATAACAATTCATCGTTATCAGGTTCTAAGTGGTTCCACGACAGGAAATTGATTACCCCGTCATTTCATTTTTCTATGCTCGATAATTTCATCATAGTAATGCTCGAAAAGAGCGAAATTTTGATCGATCGTATAGAGAAAGAAATGGAGAAAAATTTTGGAAAGAATGGAGTCAATATTTATCCATTGATTGCTGATTTTACGTTGGATGTTATATGCGGTAAGTTCACTCAAATGTTTCATAACACGCAATATCCTTCAGAGATGAAATTCTGATTAAAAATTGCTATACAATTTTCTCGAGGCACACTCATATGTATATGTGTGCGTGTAATGTATGTTGATTTTCCATAAGAAGACAGCATATTTTTAAAAAGTTAAAATAGAAATCGATCTTTTTCAAAATAATATCTTTTCTTGTTATCCTTCAATAATATTACTAAGATATTTTTTTATATATTAATAAAATTGATTACACGTTATAGACAGAAAAAAAAGAGATCATAAAAATTGACTTTTTTTTAAACCGACCAAATTGTATGTAAATGATTAACACAGTTCTGCAAAATCGGTTCCCTTTCTTTTGTGAAAACTTACTGTCCTATTTTTTATCGACTGTTTCATCATTTTCTATTTTCTGTTTTATTGTTTTTTATCAGAAACAACAATGGGCGTTAACATACATGCGCAGGATAATACATTTACTGGTTACTCCGATTACATACACAAGTATGAGATTATTATGATATAAAAATGAATATATTAAACGTAAAGAATGATTACTTAGAAATTTTATTTATTTATTGATTTATTTACTTATTTATTTCTTTCTATTTATATATTTTTTTAATTTATTTATCTCTTTATCCATTTTCCCCACGTATTTCAGAGGGACGAATTCTATGTTTTATCGTTATATACGTCCTTGGTTAAAACTAGATTCGATATTTGCATTGACAGCCGAAGGAAAGCAATTTTATTCATCGATCAAGGAAATACATCGTTTTAATAGAGAGGTAGAATAATAGTTATATCCTGTTTTCTATTTTCACATCAATATATATATGTATGTATATAAATGTCTTCTTCATCTACTAATATTTCATTGTGATAATAGTGCATTAATATATTAATTTATATATATTAATATATTAATATATTAATATATTAATATATTAATATATATATATTAACAATATTAATATGATAATTATTATTAATAAAATAAACGTCCAACATTTTGAATAAAATGTCAATACGTGATATTAGCGATCAGTAACAAAAGATTGATACGAAAATTATTCGTAGTTTAGTAAAAATATTTCTGTACATATCAATTTGTCGATAAATTAAATAGGTGACATATATTTATAATAATCTAAGTAGCTAGGAGATACAACCCAAACGTAATTTAGTTGGGACCTTTACGCTTATTTATATTTATTAAGCATTTAAATTAAACATTTAAATTATTAAGCATTTTATTAAGCATATAAATATTTTATTTGCAATGCCAATCCAAGTATTAATATATTCTATCATTCTTTTTCGTTTTGAATTAATATCGTTAATTAATATTAATTACATCCAAATCAATATTTTCCAATAGTATG
The DNA here is from genome assembly GCF_910589235.1 of Vespa crabro. Lineage (NCBI taxonomy): Eukaryota > Metazoa > Arthropoda > Insecta > Hymenoptera > Vespidae > Vespa > Vespa crabro. The sequence continues at coordinate 1,609,036 of NC_060976.1, forward strand.
ATTCCATGTTTTATATTACAGGTGATAAAGATGAAAAAGGAGGCTCGTCGAGAGCAAAGTCAAGACGACAGAGAATTTGAAGAATTAGGTAATTAATTATGTATTTTTATCAAATAGCAACATTTTTTTCACTTTCATCCTTTGACGCACATGTATGATCAACTGTAGAAATGTTGATGTTTCAGGTAGAAAAAAAAGGAAATCCTTCATAGATATCTTATTAGATATCAACGAAAATAATTCTAATCAGCTTTCGGAAAAGGATATGGATGAACAAGTAGCTACAATAATGTTCGCTGTAAGTAAAAAAAAAGAGAAAAAGCGGAAACAGAAATCGATAAATCGATTTTAACTCCATCGAAGAGGAATAATTTCATTTATACGAAATCATGAAGTTTTTATACGTTTTTTCTACGAACAAATATTAATAGACAATATAAAATATTAGATGGCATAAGAATTTAAACTCCAACTGTGTGCAAATCGAATTTTTTAATTCTATAATTCCTTGAAATTAATATTTTAAATATTTTGCCACAATATCAATAATCCGCTCTTTAACTATATTATAACATTAATAACGTGATTAGGGTCACGATACTACTGCTACCGCCATTTTTTGGACATTGTTATGTTTGGCAACCGAGCCAGAAATTCAAGATAAAGTTTACGAGGAACTGAAGGATGTATTCGACAATTTGGACGGTTCAATTAGCATGAGTACAATTTCCCAATTGGAATATTTGGATAGAGTGTGCAAGGAAACTTTAAGGCTCTATACAGTTGTTCCTGAATTTTCACGACAAATAACAGAGGAAATAACGATAGGTAAGTAAATTTATATAGAAATTCGTATTCATATTTAAAAGATAAATGTATATACATATATATTTATATTATATGTACTTTTAAGATAACATACGATAAATATTTTATCGACATGTATATATATATATATATATATATATATATATATATATATATATATATATGTATATAATAATTTGTTTATTTTTTTTATTTTTTCAGGTAAATACGTAATTCCGAAGAATACAGAATTGACAATTCATGTTCATGGTTTGCACCATGATCCTGAAATTTGGACGGAACCAGATAAATTTAACCCGGACAGGTTTTTGACCAATGAAACACAAAATAGAAATCCTTTTTCATATCTACCATTTAGCGCTGGACCAAGAAATTGTATCGGACAGAAATTCGCGAATCTAGAACTTAAATTGGTCATAGCAATGTTGTTGAAAAAATGGATGGTCAAATCTTTGATTTTACGAAAAGATATCAAAATTTTTCATTCTGCCGTTTTACGACCATTGGATGATGTATATTTTCGTTTTATACCGAGGAAATGAGAAAACTACAAAGAGATCGAGAGAGAGAGTTAGTTTCTTTTTCTTTCGATAAAACTCATATTTCTTGTATTATTGTTGAAAAATTAAATTCAACGAATCACATTCTGTTTCTACGAATTACGAATTTTCCGCATTGAAGATGGTTTATGAAATAAAATAGAAAAAGTACTTATATTTGATAGGTGAAATTCTTTATTTTAAATATATCTTTATAATTGAATTATATAAACTGACAATTTGTTACAGAATAATAACGTTCTTTATCAGTAAGTAATAGTGAACTTCCTTTTTAAAAATAAATCATATCAAATATATATATTATAATATATATATATAATATAATAGTAAATAATGGTAACATTATCTGTTTATTATAACAAAATGTTACAAATTCCGTTTGTAAAAATAGTAGAATATATTTTCATACTATATCTAATACGGATAGCCGAAGTATTGGACTAATACTACTATTGCTTATTTATAATGATTACTTTGGAAATTATTTAAATTAAGATAATTACACTTTATACACTATAATTTCTATGACATCACTGTCTTGATTGTTTCATTTATCTATTTATTTATTTATTTACTTATTTATATTCATTTTCTTCTTTTTCTACTTTTTTCACCATTAATAACATCATCCAACAAATTATTTGCACAGTGAACCAAAATATACCATCTTTCCCGGCCATTCTTCTTCTTCAACCTTTTCCTCCATTTTACACCACTTGGTAAAGAATTAACGAATAAAAGAGGTAATTCTTGTTTCTTTCATTAATCAAATTTCGATTAAATCATGGTAATATCCGACGGAAGTAATCTTTCTCGATGTAAACGATTCAATTCTTAATAAATTGTTCACGTTCTGTGCTGAAGCAATATCTGTAAGGCGCTTTGTGTAGATTGTTGTTATTATCCTGAATTCTACAAATAATAATATCAATTTTTATTATTATTATTACTATTATTATAGACAGGATGATGAATGGATCAATTTGGTGCGTCATTAGACGGGAGAAAAAGATAAGAGTTTAGTAAATATCCATGAGACGCACGAAACAGGATAACATTTATAGTACACAATGGAAGTCAATAAGATCTACCTTTGATAAGTGGAGAGATTTCGAAAAACAAGTAGTTCAACAATAGTCGGATATGTAGATATCGAAAAAAAAGGTTTTCATAGGAAATAGAATCCTTAGTGCTTCGGCTTGTGTCGAACCTCACCATGATGCTTCCTCATTTACATATATATATATATATATATATATATATATATAATATCTTAATTTTTTTTATTTTAACTCGTTTTAATTAGGGTGAAGTGACAAACGGAAATATGTTTCTCTGTGAACAAAGAAACGACAATTCACGTTTATTATTAAATTTTATATTTTACTCTCGTACTACTTCTCTCGTCTACGTTCTATTTCTTACTCTCAGTTTCTCTCCCCAAATCTTAACGGCTCGATTTGTAGGTAACAAAAGAATTTGTAGATAACAAAAACAAAGGAAGGGTGGGCCATGAGACGCATGACAAATCTACCTGGAGAAAGTATACTTTCTTTACATCTCCCCCCCCCCCCACGGATAAAGTGTCTACAATTTTTAGTCCTCTTCTCCATCTTCTGATATCGGAAGTAGTTTTGTTATGTGGAAGAATCCGGTTTCTTGTTTCTGTTTCCCTGTTTTTATTTCGTATATAGACTCTGAAATTTTGTTTATTATTTGGAAAGGGCCAATTCTCAATTCGTCTAATTTCTTTCTATTCAACCTATTGCCATCTATATATACCAAATCTCCTGTGTTAAATTGATGATTCTTTCTATTCTTGTTAAATATTCTTTTGTTATATTCATGTGATCTTTTTGTTCTTTCTAGGGCTAGTTCTTTATCTCTTATCCAATTTTCTTTATCATTTTTTCTTTTTTTTATCTCTTCGGGTAGAATGCTGTTGATTGTGCCATCTAACAAATATTTAGGCGTGAAGCCGGTTACTGTATGCTCTGTTTCATTGTATTTATCCAAACATTCTCTAGCGATCGTTGTCCAAGCTCTTTTTTTTTCTTTCTCGTTTATTCTGCATCTTATTTTGTTTACTAATGTCTGATTCAGTCTCTCGTTCAGACCGTTGGAAAAGAGCTCATTGACAGCCGTAAAAATCAGTTTCGTATCCTTTTTTATGAGAAATTCCCTAAATTCTTTTGAGTTTATTCCCGGTTATTGATCTGCGAGTATCACTCCTATTTTGTCGGTTTCTAGTATTCCACTTATCAGCTTGATGAAATCTGTTGCACTCTGGGTTTTTGATGTTCTCATGAACGCGTATCTTGTAAAATGATCCACCAGTAGATGAAGGTATCTTTTTGTTGATCTTTGTCCCCCTTAGCCTCCGATGGTATCTATTGACATGATTTCGAACGGTTTCGTTGCCGGTCCTAGTTGTGACAACCGTCCATATTTTCCTTGCCCCCTGGATTTGTTCTTAATGCATATTTCGCAGTTTTGGCAAACTTTTTTTATATTTGCCGTTATTCCTTTAGCTGTGTAATAAGGAGATATCCTGCTTATCATTTGTTTGATGCCTATATGACACCATTCAGAATGTATCTCTTTAATTAATTTTAAGCTTAGTTCTGTAGATAAGATTATTTTTTCTTTGTTTCTAATTTTTTTATAGAATATCCCGTCTTTTTCTATTAGTTTTAATTTGGTTTTTTGCAATGTTATATTTTCTTTTTGATCTGTTTTTATTTCTTTTATTTTTATTAGGTTGATTATTCTTAGTATTTCTTCCGTATTTTCGGATGATTCCAGTACTGGATTTCTGCTTAGACTAACTGCTTCAGCGTTATCTTTTCCCGGAATATATTTTATTTGAAAGTCATATTGAGATAAATAATATGTTAATTCTCCAAGTTCTTCATCTGTTCTAGCTTTTATGTTCATACCTTCTAATGGTTTATGATCTGTGAATATCGTGAATTTTCTTCCGATCAACCAATGTTGCCAATATTTTACCGCTTCCTTGATTGCCAGGCATTCTAAGTAAATTGCCTTTTTTCTCTTTTGTGAATCATTTAACTTTTTCGAAAAGTATGCTACTGGCTTTTCTTTACCATCACTCTGTACTTGCTTAAATATCGCACCAATGCCTTCCAGTGATGCATCCGTGTAAATTCTTATTGGTAAATTCCTGTCAAATATTTGCAACACTGGTTGAGAGCATAGTAGATTTTTTATACCTTTGAAGGATTTCTCACACTCTTCAGACCATATGAACTTTTCATTTTTCCTTAACAGTCTATGTAATGGGTCTAGTAGTATTGAGCTTTTCGGTATGTATTCGTGATAAAAGTTTATTTTTCCAAGAAATTGTCTAATGTTCTTTTGAGTTTTTGGAGTAGGAAAATTTCGTATTGAAATTAGATTATCCTTTACTGGTCTTACTGTATTGTGCTCTATTATGTGTCCAAGATATTTCACTGATTCTGTTGCAAATGTACATTTTTTAAATTTTAGTCTGAAACCTTCGTTTACTATTGCCTTCATTACTCTTTCTATGTGTTCTATGTGTTCTTCAAATGATACTGAAAAAATTAATATGTCGTCTATGTAATTCTCTGAAAAATCTTTCAGTTTGTGCTTTCTTAGAATATTCGATAATATTCTTTGGAAAATGGCTGGTGATGTTTTTAGTCCGAACGGTAGACATGTCCATTGGAAGTGTCCCTCTTGTGTAACGAATCCAGTTTTTTGTCTATCTTCAATACGTAATGGAATTGACCAGAAAGCGGAATTTATATCTAATGTGGTGAAGTGTTTACAGTTTCTTGCTTTTAATATTAAATCTTCTATTAATGGAAATGGTTGAGCTTGTGGTGTAACTATCTTGTTTAATTCACGAAAATCGTTTGTTCTCATCTTTCTTGAATGCCAGAGTTACTGGTGCTGCAAACGGACTATAAGATTCTTCGATCAATTTATTTTCTAATAGTTTTGCTACTTGATTTTCTATCTCTTTTTTATCTTCTATAGTGCACCTATATGGTCTCTTACTGCAGTATTTATCCACCAGTAAGTCTATTCGCGCTTCGTAGTCCGAAACGGTGCCTACATCATATTTGTTTTTTGCAAATATAAAATTATATTTTTCTATTAATTTTTTTATCTTTGTTTTTTTTTTTGTATTATCTAAGTGATTCAGATCTGATCTAAATTCGTCCTCATTCACATGTTCGTTAAAGTTTATTTTAACTTCTTTTATTTCTTTCTTTGTATCCAATGTACTTATATTTTCTTTTGTCTGTGTTTCTCTCTTTCGAGATATTTGTAGATTTTCATCTTGGGTTAGTTTGAATTTCTTTATCATATCCAACCCAATAATAAAATCTTCAAAGTCATTTCTTTCTACGATAAATACGTCAACGTATTCTTCTTTATCGAAAATTTTTATTTTAATGGTTACTAAACCTTTTGTTTGTGTCACACCATTGACCGTTTTTAAAAATATTTTATTTTTATCTTTTATCTCTTTTTCTTTTTTTTTTATTTTAACTAGTCTCGAATTTATTAGAGAGACTTGGGAACCTGGGTCATATGTTCCGTTTACTTCTAACATCTCTTCTAATATCATCTTTACCTTGATCAATGATGTGGTTATTCGTTTTTTTGTTCCTTGCATAGGTCTACTTCTATCATCGAATTGCTTTTGTTTATTCTGGTTTCTTTTCTAAACCAACAGGCGTCCTCTGAGTGATATCTAATACCTTTGTTTAGTTTTTCACAGTTCTTACATGGTCTTTTTTCTTCAAATTTCTTGTTGTTATCTTGTCTTTCCTCTTTCTTCTTTTTAAAATTGTTCTTACTTACCAGATTTTCGCATTTCTTTATCTCCTGTAATAGTTCTGTCGAATTTTGACACTTTTCTCTGTCTATCTTATTTCTTATAAATTCTGGTAGTCCTGCTGCTATAAGCATTATCAGGGTCTTCGTACCTATATTGTTGTCCATATCGAGTAGTAGTTTTTCCTTCTTCATAGCGTACTCCATCAGTGAACCTTCCTTATATCTGTAGGATGTAGCGTATATACCTGTATTCCATCCCTTGTCTGCAAATGATTTCAAGAACTTTTGTTTCCATTCGTTCCAACTAGCCTCCATTGTTAACGCTGTTAATGTTGCTGAGTGCCAATTCACACATGCTCTGTCAAGGAATAATCTTAGGATTTCGATTTTTGTGTTATCTCTATTAATTTTGAATCTTTGACATTCTCTTTCAAATGTCTCCAACCATTGTTCTGCATTTGAATGTTTGCACACAAATTTTTCGATCATAAATTGTTCCGATATATTCTTTAAATCTATTTGGTGTTCTTTTTCCTGTGCGGGTTCTACTATGTCTTTCTCTACTACTTCGTCTAGATATAGATCATTGAATATTACGTTTCCATTTTCGTCGAAATACGTACTTTCCATTTCCTGTGTGCATTTAATCCATATTTTTTTCTCCTGGCCTCTTTGATTGAGGCTTTTTTTCATTCTCTTATAACTTTCCGTTTTTATTAGTTCGCTGTGATTACTTACGAATTTCTCGTTTTCCGGCAATATGTATTTTTCTTTATCCTCAGTTATGATAGAGGTTATAGCAATCACGTTTGTTTTTCTGTCGCTTGGTGATGCCACACACTTAAATGCAAACTGTAGTTTTCTTTCCATTATAAACAAAGAATTGTCGTTTTATAATATCTTAATTTTTTTTATTTTAACTCGTTTTAATTAGGGTGAAGTGACAAACGGAAATATGTTTCTCTGTGAACAAAGAAACGACAATTCACGTTTATTATTAAATTTTATATTTTACTCTCGTACTACTTCTCTCGTCTACGTTCTATTTCTTACTCCCAGTTTCTCTCCCCAAATCTTAACGGCTCGATTTGTAGGTAACAAAAGAATTTGTAGATAACAAAAACAAAGGAAGGGTGGGCCATGAGACGCATGACAAATCTACCTGGAGAAAGTATACTTTCTTTACATATATATATATATATATATATATATATATATATATATATATATATTTTATAAGAAAAACAGACTCAGCAAGAGTAAAAACCATGACGAATATTCGAGCTTCTTGCAGAAACCTAATGGTCTCTTGTTAAATAGTTCAGATAAGAAACTTCATTTATTTCTATGCTGAACTGTCGTTTTTCTAATATGTAGTTGCAAACGGTCATAGATCTTTTTCTTTTTGAGTATATTCTAATTATAGGAGAAATAAAAATTGACAAAAGAGAGAGAGAGAGAGAGAGAGAGTTTTCTTTCCTTTTTTTTTGTTTCTTTTCTTTTTTGTTTAACAAATTGTGTATTATCAACGGTAATTATATTCGAAGGATAAGAAAATTATATGCACTTTATAGATTCGTCATCGTTAACGAATTGTGTAGCAAAAAGTTAAGGGGAAAAAGATAAATATATTTTGAAATTATAAGCCGTAAAATAACATTAATAAATATCACGAGTCCTCGCCGAATATTTTTTACTGATAGGAAAAAGAGAGGAAAATACGAATTAAGCATATTTAATATTATTAATACTACCTGCTAACGTAAAAGGCGTCTTTAAAATTTTAATGTTCGTTCATTAAGAGTTTTTTGACTATAAAAGTTCTATTTACTTTTTCAAAGATCGCAAAACTGCAAGAAGAGTACTATCTTTAACATATAAGTCAAATAACTTTATAGAATGATATTGACTATTATTCTATTTACTCTGTTAACAGTTATATTTATTAATATTCTGTCGAAGTTGTATAAATTTTATGTCTTTCGTAAGACGATTAATAAAATACCAGGTGATGCATCCTTCTTCCGTAACGTAATCAATTTCAACAGATTATCAAAAGACGGTAAACTTATTTTTTTCATCAACGATTATATTTACATATAATATTATATACACAGATAATACATGTACCAAAATATATACATAAAATTTATATATATACATATATATATATATTCATATACAGTTAAAGATATATATGTAACTCGGTATTACGTAAATGAATATAATGATCGATCATCGAGTTTAGATACTGTAAAGGTCGTTTAAATAATGTACTGAATTTCATGAAGAAGAAAGAAAGGAAAAAATGTATAGGAAACACAAGTGTAACTAAACCAAAAATTTTTTTTAAATTTTCTCTTTCAGAATATCATAAAGTCTTCTGTCAATATACAGTTCGATATAAAGAAGGGATTTATAAATTATGGATGGGATATAAACCAATGGTATACATTTACAAGCCCGAATATGCAGAGGTACGTAGATATATGAAAATATGTTCTAGAAAATCACGACGGGTACCATAAGATTGAGAAATAAACATTTATATCTATATTGATATCAAAATGTATTATTATCATTATTATTATTGATGCTAAAGAATTGATGTATTTTATTCTTCTTATTGTCTTCCTTTTTTTTTCATTCGTGCGCAGGTCATTCTCAGAAGTAGTACGAATATAACCAAAGCAACTACTTACGATAGCTTTAAGCCTTGGATAGGAGATGGTCTTATAACCTCGACAGGTAAGTCTATACACATATATATACATATATACATGTATAATATATATGTATGTACATATATATAATATATATATATATATATATATTTCTTTTTTCTTGTCAATTAAGAGCAATACATATTTTCCTATATGTATATAATAAAATAAACAAATAATACATAACAATTCATCGTTATCAGGTTCTAAGTGGTTCCACGACAGGAAATTGATTACCCCGGCATTTCATTTTTCTATGCTCGATAATTTCATCATAGTAATGCTCGAAAAGAGCGAAATTTTGATCGATCGTATAGAGAAAGAAATGGAGAAAAATTTTGGAAAGAATGGAGTCAATATTTATCCATTGATTGCTGATTTTACGTTGGATGTTATATGCGGTAAGTTCACTCAAATGTTTCATAACACGCAATATCCTTCAGAGATGAAATTCTGATTAAAAATTGCTATACAATTTTCTCGAGGCACACTCATATGTATATGTGTGCGTGTAATGTATGTTGATTTTCCATAAGAAGACAGCATATTTTTAAAAAGTTAAAATAGAAATCGATCTTTTTCAAAATAATATCTTTTCTTGTTATCCTTCAATAATATTACTAAGATATTTTTTTATATATTAATAAAATTGATTACACGTTATAGACAGAAAAAAAAGAGATCATAAAAATTGACTTTTTTTTAAACCGACCAAATTGTAAGTAAATGATTAACACAGTTCTGCAAAATCGGTTCCCTTTCTTTTGTGAAAACTTACTGTCCTATTTTTTATCGACTGTTTCATCATTTTCTATTTTCTGTTTTATTGTTTTTTATCAGAAACAACAATGGGCGTTAACATACATGCGCAGGATAATACAATTACCGGCTACCCCGATTACATACACAAGTATGAGAGTGTTATGATATAAAAATGATTATGTTAAACGTAAAGAATGATTGCTTAGAAATTTTATTTATTTATTGATTTATTTACGTATTTATTTCTATCTATTTTCATATTTATTCAATTTATTTATCTTTTTATCCATTTTCCCCATGTATTTCAGATCGGAGTATTCTATATTGCATCGATATTTACGTCCTTGGTTAAAACTAGATTCGATATTTGCATTGACAGCTGAAGGGAAAGAATTTTATTCGTCGATTAAGGAAATACATCGTTTTAATAGAGAGGTAGAACAATTGTTATATCCTGTTTTCTATTTTCACATCAATATATAGATGTATGTATATAAATTTCTTCTTCATCAACTAAAATTTCATCGCTTTTTATACACATTTACGCTTATTTATAATCATTAAGCATTTATATTAAATATAAATATTTTATTTTCAACGCCAATCCAAGTATTAATAAATACTATCATTCTTTTTCTTTTTGAATAAATATCGTTAATTAATATTAATTACAGCCAAATCAATATTTTCCAATAGTATCGTCCCATGTTTTATATTACAGGTGATAAAGATGAAAAAGGAGGCTCGTCGAGAGAAATGCCAAGATGACAGCGAATTTGACGAATTAGGTAATTAATTATTTATTTTTATCAAATAGCAACCTTTTTTTCACTTCCATCCTTCGACACACATGTATGATCATCTGTAAAAATGTTGATGCTTCAGGTAGAAAAAAAAGAAAAGCCTTCATAGATATTTTATTAGATATCAACAAAAATGATTCTAATCAGTTTTCGGAAAAGGATATGAATGAACAAGTAGCTACAATAATGTTCGCTGTAAGTAAAAAAAAAAGAGAAAAAGTGGAAAAAGAAATCGATGAACCGATTTAAACTCCATCGAAGAGGAATAATATCATTTATACGAAATCATGAAGATTTTATACCTTTTTTCTACGAATAAATGTTATTAGAAAATATTAGATGGCATAAGAATTTCAACTTCAATTCTTTGTAAATCGAATTTTTATTTCTTTAATTCTTTGACATTAACATTTTGAAATATTTAGTCACATTATCTATAATCCGCTTTTTAACTAATTATAACATTAATATCGTGATTAGGGTCACGATACTACTGCTACCGCTATTTTTTGGACATTGTTTTGTTTGGCAACCGAGCCTGAAATTCAAGATAAGGTTTACGATGAACTAAAGAATGTATTCGATGATTTGGACGGTCCAATTACGATGAATACAATTTCCCAATTGAAATATTTGGACAGAGTGTGCAAAGAATCTTTAAGGCTCTATGCAATTGTACCTGTCTATTCACGACAAATAACAAACGAAATAATGATAGGTAACTAAATATATATAGAAATTCGTCATTTAAAAGTAAAATGTATATATATATACATACATATATATTTATACAAATGATTATATACATATATATATATATGTGTGTATATATATATATATGTATATATGTAATCATTTGTTTGTTTTTTTTATTTTTTCAGGTAAATACGTAATTCCGAAGAATACAGAATTGGCAATTCATGTTCATGGTTTGCACCATGATCCTGAAATTTGGACGGAACCAGATAAATTTAACCCGGACAGGTTTTTGACCAATGAAACGCAAAATAGAAATCCTTTTTCATATCTACCGTTTAGCGCTGGACCAAGAAATTGTATCGGACAGAAATTCGCGAATCTAGAACTTAAATTGGTCATAGCAATGTTGTTGAGAAAATGGATGGTCAAATCTTCAATTTCACGAAAAGATATTAAAACGTATCATACTATCGTTTTACGACCATTGGATGATGTATATTTTCGTTTTATACCGAGGAAATGAGAAAACTATAAAGAGATCGAGAGAGAGAGTTAGTTTCTTTATCTTTCGAAAAAATTCATATGTCTTGTATTATCGTTTATAAATTAAATTCGACGAATTAGTTTGTGTTTGTACGAATTACGATTTTTCCGCATTGAATATGGTTTATGAAATAAAATAGAAAAAGAACTTATATTTGATAGGTGAAATTCTTTATTTTAAATATATCTTTATAATTGAATTGTATAAACTAACAATTGTTACGGAATAATAATATTCTTTATCAGTAAGTAATAGTGAACTTCCTTTTTAAAAATAAATCATATCAAATATATATAATATAATATAATAGTAAATAATTGTAACATTATCTGTTTATTATAACAAAATGTTACAAATTCCGTTTGATAAAATAGTAGAATATATTTTCATAGGATATCTAATACGGATAGCCGAAGTATTCGACTAATACTACTATTGCTTTGTTATAATCATTACTTTGGAAATGATTGAAAATACAGTAATTACTTTTTATACAATGTAATTTCTATAACATCACTGCCATGATTGTTTTATTCATCTTTTTATTTATTTATTTACTTATTTATATTCATTTTCTTCTTTTTCTTCTTTTTTCACCATTAATAACATCATCCAACAAATTATTTGCCCAGTGAACCAAAATTTACCATCCTTCCCGACCATTCTACTTCTTCAACCTGTTCCTCCATTCCGCACCTCCTGTCAAGAATTAACGAATAAAAAACGTTTTTCTTGTTTTTCTCATTAATCAAATTTCGATTAAATCATGTCGATATACGACGGAAGTAATTTTTCTCGATGTAAACGATTTAATTCTTAAAAAATTGTTCACGTTCTGTACTGAAGCAATATCTGTAATGCGCTTTATGTAGATTGTTGTTATTATCCTGAATTCTACATACAATAATATCCATTTCTATTATTATTATTATTATTATAGGCTGGATGATGAATGGATCGATTTGGTGCGTCAATGCACGGTAGAAAAAGATAAGAGTGCAATAACTATCCATGACAAGCACGTAACAGGATAACATATATAGCACACAAAGAAAGTCGATAAGATCTACCTATGATAAGAGGAGAGATTTCGAAGAACACGTAGTTCAACGATGGTCGGATATTTGGATATCAAAAAAAAGAATTCCATAGGAAACAGAATTCTTAGTGCTTGCGTCAAATCTCATCATGTTGCTTCCATTTTTACATATATATATATATATATATATATATATATATATATATATATATATTTTATAAGAAAAGGAAGCAGAACAAAACTAAAAACCATGATGAATTTTCGCATTTTATCATCGGTGAATCTAATGGTCTCCTATTAAGTCGTTCGGATAAGAAACTTTATTTATTTTTATATTTTCATTCGTGCAAGTTATCTAAAATGGTATAATAATTATAGTTGGTTTGAAGGTTTATGTCTTTTTTTTCCCTTTCCTTCTTTTGTATTTCGTTTCTTTTTCTTATTTCTTTCTTTCTGGTGAACTCTCGTTTTTCTAACGTGTAGTTGCAAACGTACATAGAACATTTACATTTTAAGTATATTCTAAATATAGGAGAAATAAAAATTGGCAAAAGAGACAGAGACAGAGAGAGAGAGAGAGAGAGAGAGAGAGAGCATGTGTTGCTTTTTTTTCTCTTTTATTTTTTTGTTGTTTAACTACAAGTTGTGTAATAATTTGACTTGAAAACAAGAATTATATTCCCGTGATAAGAAAATTATATGTAATTTATAGATCTGTTATCATAACTAAATTGGGTACTAAAAAGAAAAGAGGATAAAGATAGAAATATTTTGAAATTATAAGCCGCAAAATTTAAGATGACATAATGATAGATATTACGTGACCTTGACGAATATTTTTTACTGGTAGGAGTAAAGGAGAAAAATACGAATTAAGAATATTTAAGATCATTAATTGTAATTGCTATCGTAACCGATGTTACAATCGTCCATGAAATTTGAATTCGTTCATACAGTTAAAGCTTTTTGACTATAAAAGATCATATGAGTTCTATTTTCTTTTTAAAACAGCGCGTATTCGCGAAAGGAATCATATTTTTAATATTATAAGTCATATAACATTATAAAATGTTTGTAACGATTATTCTAATTGTTCTGTTAATATTTATATTTATTAATATATTATCAAAGTTATATAAAATTTGTTTTCCGTAATAGAATATTAGATGATAGTTTTTCCTTCTTCGGAGCCGCAATCGATTTCATCAGATTCATAATCGAAATACGGTAAGCTTATTTTTCATCGACAATTACATATATATAATTTATATATATACATACAGTTTATATATATACATATATTTATATATATATATATATATCAGTGTTATATAAAAAATTGATCGATTGATAATAATGATCGACTTTCGAGTTCACGCACTATGACGATTGTTTAAATAATATATTGACATACGTTATTTTATGAAGAAAAATGAAAAAAAAAAAGTAATGAATAACAAGATAAGAAACTCAAGTGAAATCGACTCAGAAGTTTTTACTAATTATTCTCTTTTTAGATTATTATAAAAACTTCTGTCAATAAAGGCTTCGATATAAAGAAGGGATTTATAAATTATGGTTGAAAAATAAAGCATTAGTATACGTTCACAAATCTGAATATGTACAGGTAAATAGATATATAAAAGAATGTTTTAAAGAATTTCAAATTATAATTTATTCTTGTTCTTATTCTTATTCTTATTCTTATTCCTATTCCTATTCTTATTCTTATTCTTATTCTTATTCTTATTCTTATTCTTATTCTTATTCTTATTCTTATTCTTATTCTTATTCTTATTCCTATTCCTATTCCTATTCCTATTCCTATTCCTATTCCTATTCCTATTCCTATTCCTATTCCTATTCCTATTCCTATTCCTATTCCTATTCCTATTCCTATTCCTATTCCTATTCCTATTCCTATTCCTATTCCTATTCCTATTCCTATTCCTATTCCTATTCCTATTCTTATTCTTATTCTTATTCTTATTCTTATTCTTATTCTTATTCTTATTCTTATTCTTTTTCTTATTCTTATTCTTATTCTTATTCTTATTCTTATTCTTATTCTTATTCTTATTCTTATTCTTATTCTTATTCTTATTCTTATTCTTATTCTTATTCTTATTCTTATTCTTATTCTTATTCTTATTCTTATTCTTATTCTTATTCTTATTCTTATTCTTATTCTTATTCTTATTCTTATTCTTATTCTTATTCTTATTCTTATTCTTATTCTTATTCTTATTCTTATTATTGTTATTATTATTATTATTATTATTATTATTATTATTATTATTACTATCATTATTATTATTACTATTATTAATATTAAAGAATTGATATTGTATTTTATTCCGTTTATTTTGTTCCCCCTTTTTTTTTTGTTTCATTCTTGCTCAAATCATCCTCAGAGGTAATATGAACATAAAAAAATCATCTTCTTACAATAACTTTAAGCACTTATTACACTTATATATATATATATATATATATATATATATATATATATATATATATATATATATATATATATATATATATAGTGTAATTGTACTCGTTTATTACAAAAAAATGTTACAAATTCCGTATAAAATTTGTAAAATTGTAAATAAAATATTAAATATTTATATATGATATATAAAATTAACAATCTTTGAAAATATCGACGTTCATTGAACTAATACGATTATATCTAAGAGATATTTTCAAATTTTTCTTGTTTCTCTCATTAATCAAATTTCGATTAAATCATATCAATATAGGATGGAAGTAATCTTTCTCAATATAAATGATTTAATTCGTAAAAAATTCATCGTGCTGAATCAATTTCTATAATACTAATTATGCAAATCAATGTTATTATTTTGAATTTTACGCCGATGATAGTGACCGATCATAATTTATTATGTCATATATATCCATATGATTCCAAAGAAAAATAAAAAAAATTGTCTCTACGATCGCTTTATATATGCAACATTAATGCATTAAGAATACAGTTAGTGTTTGATAGTCGTCTTCATAGTTAGTGCTATAATTAATATTAAGAATTGTTAAGTAAAAACATATAATGGATTTTATGTTATTGATATTAACAAGTATAAGCGTTCTTATTCTGATAAGAATATTTTTCTCGTTATACAATGCGTATGTTTTTCGTAAAAGAATCAACAAACTTCCAGGGCTGCAAAGAAATGTTTTATTTGATACCTCGGTGTCCCCAAGAAAATTAAAAAAAGAAGGTAAACTCATTCGTGTGTTTTTTCTTTCCTGTTGTTTTTTTTTGTTTTTTCTTTCTCTTGTTTCTCTCTTTGATTATTACATTAAATACAATTCATGATTTTTCTCTTCGTTTCATTATATATATATATATATATATATATATATATATATATATGCGTTTGTGTGTGTAAAAAGAAAACAAGCGAAATATAACAGGATATTTTCTATGGAATGAATGAGAGAAAAAAGAAAAAAGAAAATGAAAAAGTATACGTATATTTAACACATTGCATACGATATACGAATAGTCACGAGATATCTCGTTTTAATGTTTTTTCGACTGAATCTGAATGATTTAGGCAATCATAGATAAATATTTTTGTTATGTTATTAGGATAATAATTTATGTAAATATAATACCAAATGCAAATTTAAAATGTGCATATATGCATTCTGTTGCTTGCCAAGTATGCTTCTAATAATTTTAATAAGAGTTTAAAAATGTGCGGGCCTTGGAAGTGCATTGAGCACGTAGAGCACCGTATGCAATGTGTTAATATAAATAATTTTTTTATCTTTTTCTTTTTCCTTTTCCTTTCCTTTTTTTTTTTTTTTTTTTTTTAAAAAAAACGTTGATAAATAATTTTATAATTTTTCCTTTTAGTTCGGTCGTTTAATTTTCTCCTTTTTTCATTCTTTCCTTAATTTCATTTATTTAAAGACAGTGTCTTGGCGAAAGTTTTGCTAAAAAGAAAAAATTACGCATATAATAAAATAATAATTATTTATAATAATACGCATATATATTTATATTTGTAATCATATAAAATTTTATCATATAAACGAATAAAATAATTTCTACATTCAATTGCTCATTTTATTTTGCTTTATCATAAGCAAACACTTTGTCGTTTAATATCAATTGCGATTTATTTACTTTTTTCTTTTCTTTTCGCTGTACTTGTACGTAGAATTCCAAGATTATACGCAATCTATCTCTCTAATTAAAGCAATGGAAAGTATCAATGATTTTGTTATCAGCATTTTATTATCAGCAGACACAATTTTTCTGTAAGAAAAAGTTTTATCAAAAGAACCTTTGTTAACGTTCATTTCTATTTAGTTTATAATTTCATTCGTATAATTTGATAAGAGAATACTAACGAGAGATAATTCATGACCTTCTCCTTTTTATTTTATTTCTTTTTTTCTTCTTTTCTTTTTTTTTTTTTCTTTTTTTTTTTCATCCAGGAGATCGACAATATAGATAAACAACGACGATGTCTCTTTATTTATTAATATTATTTTAATATAATATGTTTCCACAATATAATTATTATTGTTTGTATTATAGCAATCGATAAAACGATAATTATTAAAAAAAAATGAGAGAGAGAGAGAGAGAGAGAGAGAGAGAGTAAGAGAGAAACAAAAAAAAATTAAGAGAAACGAAAATTAATTATCATTGATATCCGATCAATGTACTTTCATTATAATTATTATATACAGTTTCTTAATTATTTATGATACAAAATAAGAAAGTTTTTTATGTTTCTCCTTTTACTCCTTCCCTTTTCTCTTTTTTACTTTCTTCTTCTTCTTTTCATCATTTCTTTTTTTTCTTTTCTTTTTTTTTTTTTTTCTTTGTTTCAACTTCGAATCTATAATAATACAAAAATTACATGGATCACATTGATGAAAATGTCTTTTTTTTTTTTTCAGATCAATTCTTGAAATTATTAAATTGTTCGATTAAATTCAAGAACGGATTGTTTAGAACCTGGTTCGGAACCGAGGCTGTCGTTCACATATATAAACCCGAATACATTGAGGTTGGTTCTTTTGATTTCTTTTTTTTTTTTTTTTTTTTGTTTTTTATTTATTCATTTCCCTTTTCCTTTCCTTCTCAGTAAAAAAAATAAATTTTTCAGATAATACTACGAAGTATGAAGAATATTGAAAAGGCATCCTTATACAAATACTTGGAACCTTGGTTGGGACAGGCATTGTTAACGTCAACAGGTAAAAATTCTTTCATTTGCGATCAATCAAGAGAATTTTTTGCTTTCTACGATGATAATAATAATAATAATAATAATAATAATAATAATAATAATAATCACACTTTTGCTCGTATTTTGTAAACTCGTGTAAATATATTTTGAAATTGTTCGGAAATTTTTTTTCTTTATTTATTTTTTTTTTTTTTTTTGTTTTTTTTTCTTGTTTTACTTACGTCAATGCATAATATGTCTCGAAGGTTCGATTATAAATGCAAGGAAAAAAAAAAAATAAATAAATAAATAAATTTATTTCGTTTCAGGAAAAAAATGGATGCGCGATAGGAAGTTGATCACCCCTGCTTTTCATTTTAATGTATTGGAACAATATGCTATTGTGATGTCAGAGAAGGCAGATATTTTTGTGAAATGTCTGGAAGAACAGATAAAGAAAAATTCACAGGAAGCGATCGACATATTTCCATACGCCAATCGATGCACATTGGACGTGATATGCGGTATAATTTTATTGCAACGTTCATATATTTTCTTTTTCTTCTTTTTTTTCTCTATTTCTCTTTTTTTCTCTTTTTTCTTTTTTATCTTTCTCTCTTTCTTTCTTCCTTTCATTCATTCATTCATTCATCTTCCAAAGTCGAGAAATGTACGTTTTAGAAATTAATTTTGACCTTTTCTTTTTTCTTCTTCTTTTCTTTCTTTCTTTCTTTCTTTCTTTCTTTCTTTTTTTCTCTAATCAAATGCCACATAATTTATCTTATTAAAACACATCATTTATTTTATTTAAACATCACATTAATGCATTTAAACTTATGAACGATTGAAAAATATTTCACTGAGATTGCATTACGTTATCTATAAACTTTACTCTTCCGTTTTATTTATTTCAGAGACTGCAATGGGAGTGAATATAAATATGCAAAAAAATATGGAGAATGAATACGGCAAGGCCGTTCATAGGTAAGCAAAATAATTGTGTTATCGTTTAATATACATGATGTATTATTAAATGTAAATATAATATTATAATAGTAAAGGAAAAAAAAAAAAAAGATGAAAGATAGAAGAAAAAACAAAACGATATTTTAACTGGTGATTTATGACTTGTACGAATAAAAAGAAGAAAAAGAAAGAAGAACAAAAAAAAAAAAAATGTCCGATCAACGTGAATCCTAAAAATCAATCGATTTTCTTTGTTAATTAATATACATTATATTTACGAAAGTTCGATTACGTAAATGAATTAATCTTGATAAGATATTGAATGAGTTAAAGAAAAAGTCTTCTATAAAATATTCAAGGAGATGGATTCATTACGAAAATATACAAGAAATATTGCCAATGTAATATTTGGAATAATATATATATTCAATATATTGCCAAGGGACTCATTCGCGCCTTTTGTTAATCACTGTATATATATAATATATATATATTATATTATTATAAGTGAATATTATTATATTATTATATATTATATTATTATAAAAAAAGAATATATATATATATATATATATGTATATATATCGAAAAAAAAAATAATTATATATAAATAGATATAGATATTATCGATTTTTCTTGTTAAATTTAATTATTAAATGGATATAAATATTTTAAGATTCACGGAATTATTTATGTATCGTTTATATCGTCCATGGTTAGCCTGGGATTGGTTATTTGCATTGACGCAAATAGGAAAGGAATATTATTCTTCCATAAATATTATGCATACGTTTACAAGAGAGGTAAATTAATATAAAGACTTAAAGATATTTTAATTTTATTATAGTTATGATGTTTAACGTTAATCGTTAGTTCATGAATGAAATTATATATATATATATTTTTTTTTATATTTATAGGTGATTAAAAAAAAGAAAATGGCGAGAGAATTAAAATGCGATATCGACGATAAAACGTCATTAGCACTTGATGAAATTGGTATGAGTGTTTTATAATTAACGATTATATCCTGATTTTTTTCTCCTCTATATTTTTTTTTTTTTTTTTTTTTTTTTTTAATGTTCCTTAAAAGCTTTTTGATATTTTTCTTTTTTTTTTTTTGTTCATAATTTCTGACAACAACCCGAAAAGATATTATTGGCATCTTGAATGATTGTTTTAATTTGTTTCTATATAAAAATAGAATAATTTTTTTTTTTTTAATTAAATGAAATAAATTACATGTAAAAAAAAAAGTTACCATAAAACGTCCTATTTCTGTTTTTTATTTTTTCTTTTTTGAATCGTCTAGGTATATATAATTCTTAACTTTGCATTTGTGCATATGTATATACATACATACATACATACATACATACATACATACATATATACATACATGCATACATGCATACATACATACATACATACATACATACATACATATATATATACATACATACATACATACGTACATATATACATATACACATCCACACGTGGGTACATATATACATATACACATACACACATACAACATATATATATATACACATACACACATACAACATATATATATATATATATATATATATATATGTGTTTCTAATGAAAATTTTTTTTTTATTCGATCGTAGGTAAACCAACAAGAAAAGCTTTTTTAGATCTTTTATTAGATGCTAGAGAAAGTAATGAAAATCATATGACTGATGAGGAATTAAGGGAACAAGTCGATACGTTTATGTTTGCTGTAAGTTATACTTCAGAATTATTTTTATTTATATAGAGTGTAAAAAAAGAAAAAAAGAAATCCTAATTTATTTAAATCCTAAGAAAGCATATTTCACGATAGAAAGAAAGAGAGAGAGAGAGAGAGAGAGAGGATATTGAAAATTGCATAGAAAAGAAAAAAGAAACAAAGAAAAAGAAAACAAAAAAAAGAAAAAGAAAAAAGATTCAGAAGACTTTGAAATCCCAAAAATGTGTTCAATCATAGAAGATTATTGATCCATCGTAAGATGTATCCTCTCTCCCCCTTTCCTTTTCCCTTAAGTATCATTTAAAACGAATCTTTGTAAACGAGCTATAATTTAAATATTTTTTTGTTAATCGAACTGAATAATTCCAAATTGTACAACCTGCATATATTATGCACTTGCATTTATTGTTAGTTTTATATATATATATATATATATATATATATATATATATATATATATATAAAGTATGATTATACGTTTTGAAATATATTTTTTAAAAGGGACACGATACGACTGCAGCGGCCATAAGTTGGGCGCTTTTCTGTTTGGGTAATAATGAAAACATACAAGATAAGGTACACGAGGAGCTCGATTATATTTTTGGTGATTCAAATGAATCGGCCACGACGAAAGAAATATCTCAGTTGAAATATCTCGACAGGGTGATAAAGGAGGTACTTAGATTGTATCCCAGTGCACCTGCATTTTTGCGAAAACTTTCGGAGGACGTTAAGATAGGTAAAGATCGATTATTGTAAATTTATCATTGGAATTTGTTTTTTCTCTCTCTTTCGTTTTTTTTCCTGTTATTTGTTTGTTTTTTTTTTTTTTTTTTTTCTTTTTTTCTTTTGCTTCCTCTCAAATTTGATCATCGCGGAGAAATTTATTATACACATTCGAGATCCTATAGAAATTTATTTGTTTGTTTGTTTGTTTGTTTGTTTGTTTGTTTGTTCGTTCGTTCGTTTTGTTAAAAATTATTTATTAAAATTTTATTTTATTTTATTCATATCTTTATTTTTTTCTTTTTTTCTTTAAGACGATTACATCATTCCAAAAGGTTGCATTGTGTCCATGAGCTCGTTTTGTATGCATCGACATCCAAATATATGGCCGGATCCGAAAAAATTTAATCCCGATAGATTTCTATCGGAAAATTCGAAGAACAGGCATCCATACTCTTACATACCGTTCAGCGCAGGACCGAGAAATTGTCTTGGACAAAAATATGCTCAATTGGAACAGAAATTCGTACTTGTTGCGATTTTACGTAAATGGAAAGTGAAAAGCTTTCAAACGGAGGAGAACATTAAGTTTTACGGTGCTCTCATTTTGAGACCTTCCGAAGGGATATATCTTCACTTTATACCAAGGAAATAAATACATCGAATGTTTCACGTTAATATAGAGATTTTCTTATTTGAAATTTATAATCTTCGAAGTAACGTTCAAATCATTTGCAAATAATATTCAAATTCATTTTGACAAATCAAACTTTTGTACAAAGAATTGTTTTCTTAAGTTTTACTTTTTTTTTTCTTCTTCTTCTTTTCTTTTATATATATATATATATATATATATATATATATATTTTTTTTTTCTTCTTTTTTTTTTTCTTTTTTCCTTTTTCTTTATATCTAATGAAAATAAAATCAAACGTACGTAAATTTATTTTTTAATAAATCATAATAATATCTTTATTACGCGTATGCGAATATATACAATTATAATTGGAATTTGAAAATTTAATTGAAAAAATAATACAACGATTGAATTTAGATTTTAACGAGTTCCGTTATTTACGATACTGGAAATAATTAATTTTTATTAATTATAAATACAAATTCGATAGATATTCATTCGTACGTTGATCTTTCAATAATTTTGATAACTTGTATTTTGAAATATTAATTTTTAGGGTTTTTTTTTTTTTTTTTTTTTTTTCTCATTGCTCTTATATTTCCAAAATTAAAAGACGATAATCCGAAGGAAAAATTATTGTGTGGTAGGGAAACCATTATTTTTTTGCATAATGTTAAATTTAATTTGCCAACGTGTATGAATATGACTTGCAAAATGGTGAATTTTTATATAATAATAAATAAATGGTGAATTTTGGTAATGCAAAATCTATGAAGATACATAATTACATGAATTTATATTATTTTAATGTTACATATACTAGTAAATATAGTAGATATTGAAGAATATACGAAGTTTTTTTTATTTATTTTATTTTTTTATTTTTTTTTATCTTTTTTTTTTTTTATTCACTTACCAATATTTCGCATGTGTTAGATAATTATACATTTTACTGAATAATACTGAATGTTCGATTAAATATCGATAATCAATAAAATTCAATTTCAATTTTTATTTGATATCATTGAATATGTGTCATTAAGGAATTAAATTTAATTGTATCATAGAATAAAATTGATCATTGTGATCAAATATTATAATCTATTATGGTAACTTACCGACGATACCTTCTGCAAAATGAAAAATAATTTCTTATATCACGAAGTATCTACGGTCGATAAAACAGTTTTCTAAGTAAACACGTTAAATGTGTTCTTCATACACTTTGCTTTTGTTTTTTCTTTTTTTTCTTTTTTTTTTGTTTTTTTTTTTAGTAGAAAGTACGCCTCTCTATAGCTTAACAAATTATACGTAAAACGTATAAATCTTTCTCGTTTCATTTTGAATATTATTTTTATATTCTTAGAAAAGAACACAATGAAATTTATAAATGTATTTGTATATATATATATATATATATTTTTTTTTTTTTTTGATGTAATACTTAAGTGGCAAAAAAGAAAAAGAAATTGTAATAACAAAAAATCTTATTAAATAATTTAATAGTATTATAAAAGCGATAAAAAAAAGAAAAAGAAAAATGAATAAGATGAGTGGCGCTATTGTAGGCATCACGGATCGACGAACATAAATTTACAAGTCGATTACGAATCTAGATTCTCTTTTACGTATGATCAACACGCGAGACGACGCCATATTGAGTGAGTGTTGACTGATGCCGTGCAGGTGTTTACGCGGTAGTTGATAAAATTTTTAGTGGAGAGAAGAAGAAGAAGAAGAAGAAGAAGAAAAAAAAAAGAAGAAGAAGAGAAAAAAAAAAGAACGTATCAGTTGTTTCTCTACTCGGTTATTAATACCACGTAAATATTCTATTGTGTTATTGTTCTATTAGATTTATTGAAATAATGAGCGGTAGTGACGGAAAGGAAGATCAATGTGAAAGAGCAAAGGAAGGAAATGTCGTTTTGATGGGTGAAACATTAGGAAAAAATTGTACGCACAATGATCCCCAATGTTGTTTTAATGTTGATTTTATGCGATTGGGGAATGATATAAGTGGTGACATAGATGAGGAAAACGTTATATCTACCAATATTACGGACTATGTTCCTCTGACGGTATGTTGTTTAAGAAAACTTTAATAGAAATTACGTTTTATTGTTATATTTCTAATAAAAATTAACATTAACGTTTTTTTCTTTCTTTTCTTTTTTTTCTTTTTCTTTTTTCTTTTTTCTTTTTTTTCTTCTTCTTTTTTTCTTCTTTTTTTCTTCTTTTTTTCTTTTTTTTCTTTTTTTTTTTTTTTTTTTTTAGAGTATGACCATAAATGAAAGCGAAATTGATACCTCAGATAGTGACACAGTTTATTCTGAAAATATGAAATGTACTATTGTATCTAATAATACGGAGGTATCATCTCATAATCTTTCTACAAAATCAATATCGATTCATAGTCCATCAAGACGAAATAAAGAGTCATGTTCGTGCGACGTTTATAAAGCTAACAGGTAATGGAAAAGAATAATTATACGAATAATTTTATTATAATATTATTATATTTATTTATTCCGTTAACAAATCTTTCTTAACTAAGAGCATTTTCAATGAGCACAGAGATATATTTCGCGAGGAGCTACAAGCTGCCATGAAATTTCAAAATCTTTGGTCTAATTTGAGACAACAAATATGCGCAGTTTTTAAAACAGCTTTGGAAGTTTCTCGCACGTCCGATAATTTACAATCCCAACAAGAAATCTTTCCTTTGATTGATATGCATGATACAGTGACTCAGTGAGTATTCAATTTTATTCATCTGTTTATACAGATTGAATATAATAAATTAATATAATAAATGTAATTAAAATAAATTTATATATATATATCTATCTATAATTATAGATTATGCAAAAGGGATCCTTATCAATTATTTATGAGATTAGTGGGTCAGGCCCAAGAATTTGTTGTGGAAGTTAAAGTTCGCCTATTGGCACTTTTAGATGATCGTAGTGTGAATAATTTAGCTGAAATCTTTCTTGCCGGTTTGTATTAATTTTATTGTAATAACAATTGATAAATTATATTTAAAAAAAAAAAAAAAAAAAACCAATAATTATTATTATTATTATTATTATTATTATTATTATTATATAAAGGAGAATATTTTATTATATTACGTTATAGGACTTTTGGATGACTATGATGCATTAATATCAACTGCTTTTAAAATTTCTATAATAGTAAAACCATTAAAAAAACATCTATGTAAATTTAATTTAACGTGGGATTGTTTTATTAAGAAATTATATCAAATTTATGTCTATAACAATCCATTGGTACAAAATAATTTGCCTCCTTTTCTTGTACAGGTGAATGAATAAATTAAATTTTTTTTTTTTCATATCATATTGTTCAATTTATATATTGATATATTATTAATATAAATTTAATGGATTAAGATCATTTATATTAATTTAATTATTCACAGTTAAGGAAAGTTTTACTATTGAAAGGTTTGGAATATCAGGAACTAATTCGTAGATATCTGTCATTTGATGATGAAATGATAACAATTCGTAGCCTGTGGCCAGAGATAGAGCCATGGATGGTTAAATATAAGTATGTAATATGTTATTCCTGGTATTAAACAAAACCATTGGAAAATAATTTATATCACAGAGAAAAAGTAATATTATAAAAAAAAATTAAATGTTCAATATAAATTGTAGTGCAGAACAAGCAGTACAAATGACACAACTCAGGCACATTAGAGAAGGCTGGGAATTATTTACAACTATACGAAAGATCATGGAAATAAGGAAGCTGATGAAATTGTCGGATGGCGGAAGGTATCTATAATAATTTAGTTTTAACACGTTCCGTGCCAAGCCATTTTTGCCTGACTTGTCGTTCAGGCCATTTGATAGTTTGACTAAAGAAAAAAAATTACTGCGTGTACCACCGGTGGTACACGTGGCCCGAGTATCAAGTTTAACGTGTACCACCGGTGGTACACATGGCACGGAACGTGTTAACCCTTTGAGTGCTGAATACTCGTGGCCTATGCAGTCCGTACGGACGACGCGCGGCTGGTGCTAACGATCGCCGTGAACTGAATACTTTTTCGCGCAATAGAAACAATTGTCGAACATATACATTTGACCATAGTATAATACATTGATCATTTTTGCCAGGCGCATATTTGCGTCCACAGTCCATACTGATAGCATCTGCCGAGCGCGTATTTGCGTCCATAGTCTATATCGATAGCTTTCGCTGGACGCATATGTGCGCCCATAACACTCGAAGGGTTAAATTTTACTTTTTTTTTTTTTTTATCTACATAATTTTTTTTTAATATCTATATAAAATCTCTTATAATTGCGCTCTTTCACTTTTTTTTTAGTGAATTACAAGAAATCGATGGGCAATTAACTGCTCTCATCGAACAAGCGAAACATGGTGCATCTAGTATGGACGATAGATCGACAAGTCCTACTCCAGATTTTAGCTTAGATTCACTTAATATATCTCAATGTCTTGAAGTAGTTCAAATTTTATTGGATGACTGGAATAAAGCACGTCATCAAAAATTAGTTGATATTGCAAGGGAACTTACTGTAAGACATATGGTAGCCAATGAAAATGATCCTGATTCTTTAGCTTATGCTCATGCATCAAATCATTTAGAACAATTTGCGATTAAAAGAGTCAGGTATGTGGAAAGAGTTTGATTACAATTTTCAATTCTACGGTATACAAATATAAATATATATATATATTTTTTTTTTTTGTTTTCGTTTTTTGAATAATAGGAGTCATGGTAAAGATATGTCTATAGAAGATAATATTGTGGAAGAAGAAAATGATTGTGGATGTCAAGAATGTACAAAACCTTCAACATCTCCAATGGTAAATATTATTTATTTTTGTGATCATAATAATAATAAGAAGAAAGAGAGAGAGAGAGAGAGAGAGAGAAAGAGAGAGAGAGAGAAAAGAGGAAAAAGAAGAAAGAAAAAAAGAAATTATAGCATATTTTTTAATATATTTATTTTTATACAAAATGAAAATTTTTTTTTAGAGTGGAAATGGTCGCATTGGAAATATTGAATTACCAACGGATAATGTTAATTTCTTTCCTATAATCGCTAATGGATTAATGAGTAAGTGAATTTTTTCTTTATTACTTAATAATAATTTTTAATAAGGATAAAATATAGTTCCATCTGACTTGTTAATTTTTACAGAACACATTATTAACTTTACCGCTACTAATAGCAGTAATACTGAAATTCAATTAAAAAAATTATTCGAAGAAATGAAAGATACAATTGGTATTAAAGAAGAAAAAGATATTATTTTAAAGAATGTAGATGATAATATTGATACACAGCCGTCTATTCCGCAACCTTGTCAATGTGTGTATCTACATGCAAAAGAAATAACTGAAAGGAAGAAAGGAACTATAGAAGATCCTCTTTGTCCTTGTCTTTTAAATTCAAAAAGAAAATGGGACATTTGTCCGTGTTTAACAAAAAGTTAGTATTAATTGTATACAATGACAATTGTTAATAATATATTGTTATATTAATTGTTAATTTTTATACAGTTTTAGAAGAGCCAATGATTACTAATATTGATCCTAAAGAGATATCATCGAATTCAGTTACAATTAATTGTAATCAAGAATTAAATAAACCAACCGTTAAAACGGGATCAACACAATCTATACAAACACAAACAAGGCATTCCACTACTCAGACACCTAATTCAAATCATAATCGTATTACATTTCCAAGTAAGTAGAAATATATTTTATAATACTTCATCCAAATGTTTGTCATTGAAAGATATTCAAGGATATATTTTCTGTTATGAAAGGTACAACCACCACTCATCCATATACTCATAGATCTGTTTCGGATGTGACAAAAAGTACAGTGCCTTCGCACAAACTTCATACCCACAATAATCATAATTCACATGCTTGTCATAAACAAACAAATGTTGAACACATCAAGAGGGTATCGTGTAATGATCGTTAGTACAAATGAATAATTTTTCTTTTTCCTTTTTTTTTTCTTTTTTTTTTTTTTTCTTTTTCTCTCTCTTGACATAGATCATCTTTCCTTTTTTAATTTTAGTAATAATATTTGTTACAATTTAATATTACAGTAAGTTCCGGAGACGGAGATTGTTCGGATTCTGCAAGCAGTCAAGAGGATTCTTGTTCAACCAGTAGTTCAGCTCAAAGAGATTCTAGTAGACACTGCGATTGCTGTTATTGTGAAGTTTTTGGTCATGGGGTTGTAAGTTTGAAATATTTATCTATGATTTAATGGAACTTAAACCCTTTGAGTGCTAAATACTCGTGGTCTATGCAGTCCGTACGGACGACGCGCGGCTGGCGCAGACGTTCGCCGTGGACTAAATACTTTTTCGCGCAATAGAAACAATTGTCGAACATATACATTTGACCATAGTATAATACATTGATCATTTTTGCCAGGCGCATATTTGCGTCCATAGTCCATACTGATAGCATCTGCCGAGCGCGTATTTGCGTCCATAGTCTATATCGAAAGCTTTCGCTGGACGCATATGTGCGCCCATAACACTCAAAGGGTTAATCCTGACAAATTTCTATAATATAATTGGAAATTGTTAACGATAAGTCAATTTGATTTATTATAAAATAATAATTCTTTTTTTTTTTCTTCTTCTTCTTTTGTCTCGTTTTTTGTTCTCGTTTTTTATTTCTTTTTCCTCTTCTTTCTTTTTCTTTCTTTCTTTCTTTTTTTTTTTTTTCTTTTCTTCTTTTTAGCCATCCGTAGCACCAGTTAGTAGAAATTATAACGAAATGAGAGAACGTTTAAGACAAATATTGACGAAGAAAAAAGCTAAAAAATGTAAAGCCACTTATAGTACGCCAAAAAGTTTGGTCGACGTGGCATTGCCGCTTTCCAACGTCAATCAAGAATCGAAACCAATTATGAATAATTTGGCGTTAAGATCGAATACACCTGTTCCGACAACATTGTCGGATGATCCAAGGGATCAAAGAAATTTAGAAGAATTGTTGGACTTCATTGAGGGTAATCAGAATGGGAAAAAGGATAATAATAAGAAGGCTGAGAAAAAGGCAAGACAGAAGCAACGTAAGGTTAGTGTAAATTATATTAAAATTAATGTTGTAAATTTTGTTTTCTAATGAAAAAGAAAAAAAGAAAAAAAAGGGGGGGGAGGGGAAGAGGGTAAAGCAAGGAACTAATTTGTTTTTTCTTTTTTTTTTTTTTTTTTTTTTTTTCTTTTTTTTTTAATTCGCATTTTAATATTTATTAGTTGCAAGAGAAAATGAAAAAGGACAGACAGGAGGCGGAGAAGCAGAAATTAATTGAATTACAAAAAAAGACGCCGGAAGTTACGATCACCGTTGTCGATTCTCAGAAACCAGTCAATCAAAGATTTTTACCACAATGTAATCTTCCTGAGGTCTCGATATTACCTACTTCCAATCCAAATGCATTATCAAATGGAAAGCATATAACTAATAAGAAGAAGGACAAACAGGAAATGTCAAATATTAATGGAAATAATTCTTGTAGTAATAAAGTAAAAATTTCATCTTCGGTAACTCCTGCAAATTTGAAAATGAAAAGTATATCGAATACTGATAAGTTAGAACAAATTTCTAATTCTAATCAAACAACGAGTAAAATCGATATGAAAAATGAAAAACTTGATTTTAGTAATAAAGCTTTTAAAGGAACGACAAATATAAATACATTGAATACAAAGGACAATGCCAGTCATATCGCAGAGAAATTGGCAGCAATGGATTTGACGGATAAACAATTGACTAAAAAGGAAAGAAAAAAATTAAGAAGAGAAATGAGAAAGCAAGAGGAGGCCAAGATGAATGCCGCGACCTTAGAGCCGGCCATTCAACAAACAGAAAATCAACCACAAATTGTTACGATTAAAAGAATAATGGAATCCAATAGTACAGAACCAACTGTTACAATAACATTAAAAGGACAAACTCCTGCGGAGGATAAAGTTTTATTTACTTTAGTAAATGGACAAACCAAGGAAGTACCTTTACATAAATCCGAACAAGAACAAAATTTATGTAATAACAACAATAATAATAATAATAATAATAATAATAATAATAATAATAATAATAATAATAATAATAGTAATAATAATAATAATAATAATAATAATAATAATAATAATAATAATAATAATAAAAAGAAGAAAACAAACAAAGCATCTACCAATAACGAAACTATACAAAGTAATAAATTACAACAAGCCAGTAGTACAAAACAACAGCAACAAGTTAAAATGTGCGATACGAAACATACAACAAAGTATCAAATCAATAACAATGAAAAGTCTAAAGGTATTAAACAAACCGAAGAACGTAAAATGCAACAGCAAGGCGTTACAGATATTAAAACAACAAAGTCTAAGAAGGATAAAAGAAATTCTGAAACCAAAGAAAATGTCTCCCAACAACAACAACAGCAACAACAACAACAACAACAACAACAAAATCTAACGAGTAAGAGTAAAAATTTACAACAGAATACTCAATATAAAAAAACAAATAGATCTGTTAATATTACGCAAACTACGGATATACATAAGTGTAACGTTACACTTGAACCAGTTATAAAATCAAAGAATCAAAATGAAAAAGTTAATGACAATGTTATAAATAATAAACATAAGAAACTTGTAAATATAACTAATACGAATAAATCGATGAAGAATGAATCACAAAAGTTACAAATAAAGGGAAATAATAATACGATTAAACAAGGAACGTTCTCAGCAATACCGTCTACGTCGGATGACATAATAAATTCATCGTTGAGCTCTCAATTTAGGGA
>NC_060976.1:1645000-1647500 GCF_910589235.1 Vespa crabro
TGTGTATACATATACACATATATACATACATATATGTATATATATATATATATATATATATACATAAATAGTTTACCGCAAAGTAGATAGATAATTAGTGAGAGAGAGAGAGAGAGAGAGAGAGAGCGAATGAATGAACAAAAAAGAAAGAAGATTAATCGACACGACTGAGTGATAATTGTTTTAATAAGTGAAAAAGAGAGATAAATAAAAATGGAACAATACGAGATAAAATAAAATAAGAAGAAAAGAACAAAATAATTGAAAAAAAAAAAGAAATAAAAGAAATACTTAAGAAGAAGAAGCTGAAGAGGAGAAAGAAGAAACAGAAGAAGAAGTAACAAAATAATTTAGCTACGGTTTGACCATGTGAGAATAGGTTGACGTTTATTTGTATAATGAGACATTAAAGTGTACATTGTATGTATGTATGTATGTATGTATGTATGTATCTATGTACATATGTACGTACGTACGTATGCACACGCGCGCGCGCGCGCGCGCGCGTGTGTGTGTGTGTGTATGTAGAACGAATATATCTGTCCCTAGTTATGTACGTACATACGTACGTATGTATGTTCAATGAATGCGCGCGTACGTGCGTACATGTGTGTGTGTGTGTGTGTGTGTACGTTAGTATAAGTGTGCGCATGAGTGTTGAGTAATTTAAGTATAATAGAAATGAATTTTTCTGCCAAGACTGTCACGTACCTAAAGTGATTCTGCACTGATGAACGGTGTAACATAATAATGTCAACAATTAAATAATATTAAACGTTCTTGCCATATCGCGAAAATTAATGGACGATATAATCGCTATTAGTAATCGTATTTGTCAGGTCGTATGATATAAATGCGCAAGTTCGAAAAGAAAAGAAGGACGTTAAGGATAGAAATGATAGATTGGAGTAAAGGAGAGAAAAGAGAACGTGAATAAAATTAATTATTACGAAAAAGAAAGAAAGGGGAATAAATAAATAATTAAATAAATAAATAAGTAAATAAGTAAATAAATAAATAAAGAACGAAAAAAAAAAAAGAAAAGAAGAAAAAGACATGAAAAAAAGCAAACAAACAAACAAGAACTGTTCCCGACGACGGTTGCGTGCGTGCGTTTCGTGTGCGTGTCACGCGACGAGATAAACACATACACATATACATATATATATATATATATATATATATATATATATATATACGTATTCTTTTTTTCAATAAAAACAAATGCGAATTTTTACTTAAATAAAGACTAAACCCGTCTTTCTACGTACGTAACGTATGTACTTATATGCCATTCGTGTACACCAATCACACCTTGTCACTTTTCTCCTCTCCCTCCTCCTCTTCCTCCTCCTCCTCCCTTGTACCAATTATTCCTCCCCCTCCTCTCATCGATACACAATAATCCTTAACTTTAAGTTAATCCTCATTGATATGATATATGGCGAATAAAAACAAAATAAGAAAAAAAAAAAAAGATAAATAAATAAATAAAGAAAAAAAAAAGAAAGTCCGATGCATCTGTGTTTCCCTTTTTTTTATCTCTCTTTTGTTTTCTCCAATTTATTTCTTCGCCGAAAACACGAAAGAAAATTTCATAATGAACGAAGTTTCTCTCGTAAGAATCCAAAAGAAAAATGAGGAAAAAAAGAAGAAAAAAAAACGAAGAGCTTTTAAACTCACACTTTTAAAATTCTCCGCTTGATCCAGCCGACGAGAGTGTGTAAGAATGCAGATTATTCGATATCAATTTGAAAAGAGAAGAATAGAAAAAAAATAGAAAAAAATAGAAAAAAGAAAAAAAAGAAAGAAAGATGTATTAAGAATTAAGTGATCCGACGAGATTCTTAATTGTCAAGAGTAATTAAACGGATGAAATATTCGTAAAGATCGACGACGCGAACGACCTACGTTATTATTTTTTTTTTCTTTTTTTTTTCTTTTTTTTTTTTTTTTTTTTGTTAATCCTTTTTCTATACATAACAAGCTCTTTACGTACTCTCACTTACATACTTATTTACTTTATTAGTATGTATTCGTATGACAGTAACATACGTCCACACATGTAAGCGTGCGCGGACGCACACATACACACGTACACGTACACATACATACATAAACACTACATATATATATATATATATATATATATATATATATATATACATATTACAGTGTGTACTCGCTGGTGTGCTCATTGACTCTGTATAGTAAATGAAAAATCTGTTTCTGAGCACGTGGCGCAAGTTGGCAAAGAATATAAGACGCATTGACAGGAGGTAAATCCGTCTTAGCACGTATTCCCGAGGTTCCCCTCCCCCCTCTCTCCTCTCCACCCATCCCCGCCCCCCTTTCCCTCACCCACCTATCCCTCTTCTTAACGTTGCATCGTCGATCGGATCAATATTCTAGGAGGTTGATCGGTGCCTGTTAAATACTACAATCACGTAGATATACCCGTCGAACGACGCCGCTAATGCTTAAAGGGATCGATCAAGTA